>NC_044307.1:67796474-68098813 GCF_007474595.2 Lynx canadensis | reverse complement strand
CTCCTCTATGTTTTCACTATACTCTTTTTCCTCCTCTACTCCTCCACCCCATTCTTTTAACCTATTCTCATTTATCTCATCAATTCAAGTACTAAGTTCAGTCACTATTGTCTGTTTACATTCTTTACTCATTCAAAGATTCAAACACTTTTCTCTCATTTTCCATTTAATTTGGGAATTGAAGTTCTTCAGTCTTTAGGATGTGAATGAGTGGTACTCTGATAGTAGGAAATTAATGAAAATGACATGCAGGGGACTCTTGGGAGAAAAGGAGCATAGGGTAAAAGAGCTTAAGTAAGGAATGGCAGACAGCTATTGCTTTTTAAGGATTCTCTTGACACGTTTTGTGTCTCTGTTCCAAGTGAGAAGTTTGTCATAAGAAAAACAGTGGAATAGATGAAAAATAAAAGATTTAGGGACCAGTAGAACTTGGGAAGGGAGATGAATTGATAAGAGTGTTCCTATTTCTTCCTACTTTACTGTGACCAAAAAGGATTCACAGCTGGGAAATAGTCCCTAAATACTTGGGACAGTGGTCTACAGATGAAGAACCCACTCTGAAATGTTATTATGCCTGTATTTAAAATGTGATGAAAAGCATTGAAGAGATTGTAGGAAAATATGTTTTTATTATAAGTTTCTTAATGGCTAGTATTGACTGGCAATTGGAATAATTTTGTTACAAATTAAAAGTTTTGATTTTGAAATAATTTTGGGGGTACTATGGTTTTTTCAAAATATTTTGTGATTTTTTGCCTCTGAGATTGTTCATATAAGAACCAAAAATAAGTTTTAGTTCTTATTAGATAATAAATATCTTGGGAATGCTTATATGGTATTCTTCTTGAATTCAATATTAGATGATTGTTCTGGGGACATTTAAAGTTAATTTTTAGTAAGCTATGTATCACTTTTATATAAAAGCAATCAATATGCAGTTCACACTTAGAACTTAACAGATGCACTAAATTAATGTTTTGGTGGTGATTCTGTGTGGGAAAAATATTCACTATTTAAAAACATTGCCAGAGATTGTCCTTATGCTTACTGACTCAAAGAACTTAAGGGAATTTCTTTTCCTTTTAACTTGGAGCCAACTTTTCAAAGTAATTATCGAGTGCTTACTTGAGTTTTTGTGCTGTGATAAGTGGAAACTATGAGTATAACTATAAACTCAAAGATTACCTGCAGCCATTCTTTACACTGTTGAAATACAAATGTTTTATTAATTATCTGCACTAATAGATTTAAATTCTGAGTGTCCTGAATATCAGATAAGAAGTAAATCAACATAAGATTCTTTCCTTAAAAGGAAATTGAATCTTCTATCTATCAATTTCCAGAACCGAATCTCTGTAGAAGACGTGGGCTAATTCTTTACTATGTTAAATGTCTATATGGTATGCAAATTCTTTTTGGCTGAGATTAGGGAATAACAAGTTAAAAATTGAGTTTAGCAAAATCAATGGAAGACATTTGAGGATCCTGTTTACTGAGTATAACAATACATTAATAATTTATTAACTTGTATTTGAATAGTTCTTTATAGTTAATGGGATCATCTCATCTACTACATTATCTCTGGTCATCTCAGAAGGAGTACATATGGGAAAATGGGCAATTATGCATGTATGTGTGGATGAAGGCTCATTTAATTTGATGTTTTTAATAAATGACATTGACATTGTAATCTGACTGTTGGGATTTTAGTCCAAGACTTGATTTGGGATAACAATAATATAAAGAACATATTTGTCAACCTGTGATCTGAAATATGCAGAAATCACCCAAGTTTTTTGGGGTAGAAACTTTATAATGGAAACAAATGATCTTTTTAGGTTCATATTGTAGTGACCTCAAAAAGTGTTAAGATTTACATCGACTGCTATGAAATTATAGAAAAAGACATCAAGGAAGCTGGAAATATCACAACTGATGGTTATGAAATTCTTGGAAAACTTCTTAAAGGGGAGAGGAAATCAGCTACAGTAAGTCACACATTTTTATTTTTCTAGGTACTTTTCATTAAGATTGAAATAACATTTTAAAAATAATCAGTGGGTTGTTTTTGTTTTTGTTTTTGTTTTCTCAGTGGGTTTTAAATTGTCAAATTCCTTGGTCAGACTGAAACATCGAAAAAGTTACATTGAGGAAATATACTGCTGACAGAACATAATAATGTGGTTTACTGCTAGAAACAAAATAAGATGTCAAGACACCAGAGAACATCATGTAGTCATCTTGAAACAGTACCAAATTGGAGAGTAGAACACAAATAGTTGCCAGGATAATCAGCGAAATCTAAAATAACTCATTTTTTGTTCTTCAAAGGTAGCAATTGTTAATACAAATTTCTGCAATCAAGACATTAAGCATTTGTAGCTTGATAACACAGACACAAACAGTGACTGTCATAGAGCCTGTGCTCTCTCTGAGAAGAGTCATCATCTGTCTGTCTCAGAAGGAAGATCAGTGTAGGAGGGCGGCCAGCTGACTGCATTACTCACAATTTGCACTGGCTCAAGTTTGAGGCGGGAGCATGCCAACCATATTTATAATGCTGTTTATTAGTAAAAATTTAAATCTAGAGTTTTCACTGTATCAGGCCAATTAAGTTTATATTAAATGTCAATCAATAATAATATTGATCCATAAGCAAGGTTAGGGGCACCTGGGTGGCTCAGTTGGTTAAGTGTCCAACTCTTGATTTTGGCTCGGGTCATGATCTCAGGGTCATGGGATCAAGCCCTGAGTCAGGCTCTGTGCTGAGCGTGGAACCTGCTTAAGATTCTCTCTCCCTCTCTCTGCCCCTCTCTGGTCTAAAAAAATAAATAAAAGAAAGGTTAACATTTTTGGCTTTTTAAAAAAATTTACTTATAAATATTAAATTTATTAATTTAGCTTTCTTCCACACACAGGATTTTGTTCTCTTAGATTCACAAGTGAAATTTTTATTCTGAAATGTAGAAACCATTAGTGCAAACTTAATATATTGTGATAAACATCTGGACTTTTAATTTAATTAAATTTAAACATTTTTTAGGATTAATAGAATACTTAATATGCCTAATCTTATAAATCAATAACGATGGTAATAATGATAACTAAGATTTATCAAGCACTTAGCTTGTACCTTTTTATTTTTTTTAATTAAAATATAGGCGACACATAATGTTATATTACTTTCAGATGTACAACAGTGATTCAACAAGTTTGTACGTAGACTTTTTAGTGAATATTGTCTTTTTCTTTAAATAGAACAATTATAACAGGTTTATAAAAGGATGGCTACATCTAAGCAGCCTTTTCCTTTTTATCAAAATAACTTTATTTTTTAAATGTGGAAAGATAGAAAGTATATGCTATGTTGAAATAATTAAACTGAATCATCAAAGTTATTAGTCAGTCCCAGGTAAGAATTTATGAAAAGAAAACATCAATTTTAGAATAAATGAAGAATGTTATTTTTAATGTTATTTTTCTACAAGAGTGGACTTTTAAAAGTTGATTTAAATGGATGTAGTCTTCCAATTCTTAAGTACATTCCTAATTCTTAATTAAAGAAATTAATGTTTTCTTAAAAAAAACAAAACTCAATCAAGCATTTTATTTTAGCCGGGGAAGTGAATCAGATGTGGGAATTTCACATATGCATTTTGTTTTAACATCTCCTTCTCTTAGGCACAGGTTTTTATGTTCTTCCTGTATGAAGTAAGGATCACATTGCCCTCAAGGGTTTGCACTCTTGAGAGAGTCTTTGTGAGAAATTGGCAAAGGTTAAAATGTGGAGTTGTTAATATGAAATGTTTTTCATGCATCTTTAGCTGATGTTTCTGTTGGTTGTTTGCAGTTCCAAATCCAGAGTTTTGATATTGTATGCAGTCCGGTGTGGACCAGTAGAGACAGATGCTGTGATATTCCCTCTAGGGTAAGTAAGATGGAATGGAACCGTTGTCGTGGTCTTAAAAGCCCTCCTGGAATAAGGGATGCGGATGCAGATGGTCTGGGAGAGGAAGTAGCACTCAGCAACTGAATCTCCAAGACGGAGCCAAGGGATGTGCACGATGTGCATGCTCATCAGCTACCACAGCTGAGGCCAGTGACCTCCTCCTTTAAAATCCAGGAATACACAAGACCACATCTGAAATTCTCCCTAACAGCCAGGGTGGTTATGCGTAGTTAGAAAAGTCCGCTGGATCAGGGCGTTTGATATATCTATTAATTACAAAGCCCTCCTATTGCTTGTAAAATATTAGCATTTTACAGAATAAAAAACATCACCTTTGTGGACATCTAAGGCTTAGGGTAGACATAACCATATTACTTTATGAGATGATGGTTTTCCCTCATTGTGGCTACAAAGTTGAATGTGATGATGGAGTGGATGCTTTTGGCAAGCAGTTGATACCACAGGATCAACATGTGTTATTTATTCCACAAATGCTTATTGAGCACCTATTTATTATAAGCCAGGCACAATTTTATGTGCGTGGATTACAGCAGTGAAAGTGAATATTCTAGTGGAAGGAAAGGACAGAGAAAGAATTAACAAGTAGATACATGCTACATTACAAAGTAGAAAGTCTTATGATGAAAAAACAAATCATGGTGAAGGGATAGAGAGTCAGGCGAGCACTATCAGCCCTCAGTGATGAGGTGGGGTTTAAGCAGAGACCTGGTGAAGTAAGGGAATGTACAATGTGGATGACGGGGACTGCATTCCAATCAGGGGAGACTGCATATGCAAAGGTCCTAAGACCACAAAGTGCCCTAAATATCTGAGAAATATTAAGTAGATCAGTGGGGCTGGAGTAAAGTGAACGGGAAGGGCAGTGGTAGGCAATGAGATGGGCAAGGTGACGCTGGTTTGCAGAATGTGTAAGGCCTTCTAGGCCATGGAAAGGATTTTAGATCTTACTCTGAACAAAATGGGCATTGATATCTGAGATACTCAGCATTTCTCTAATACTGGATTAGAGAAAACCACATTAAATTACCAGTGGACTATGTGGTGGTTTTATAAGCATTTCTTCGTTACATAAGGTTTCCTAAAGTAAAACGTAAAGACATAAAAGACCAAAGCAAGATTCAACATAAGACTATTTTTACTGATAAATACAAATTATTTCTTCAACTTGAGAACCGAATTTCCTTGTGTATGTAAGACAGATGGGGGTGGAGGATTGGAAGACATTTCACTCTCAATTCATAGGTGAATATTCTTTTTCAAAATTTCAGAGAGATGAAGCAAAATGCCCTGCTCTTCCCAATGCTTGTACATGTACACAGGACAGTGTTGGACCTCCAGGTCCACCAGGCCCTGCGGTAAGGAAACTGCAATAGTCCTTCTAGCCTTCCTCTTAAATCTTTGGAGTGATCATCTTTTTGCCAGTATGTAGTGCATAAAATGCTTCCAGCCATCTGTCTTTTCTGGGACAGGCCATTTTTTTGTGGTATGTTTTGAGATCTGAAATGGAATAAATCAAGAAGAAAGTTTGAACACATTGAACACATTTTGTCTAGTCATGCAGGAATGAATGATTGGCTAGTATTCAAGAGCTATCCCCTTAGAGATGTGAATCTGGGTTTCCATCTGTAATCCCATGATTTTGAAAATTTCTAAACATTTCCCGAAAGCTTCTTGTATTCATGCTATGGAGCCATGGATGAGAGGCTGAACACCTTGTTTGGAACCTAGGATATGTATACCTTATGTAGCAGATACATCATGACAATAAGTAGGGAAATTTACATATGTGATGATACCATAAACTCTGGGTGAAAGTATTGGGGTTTGGAATAACTTGGGTAAGAAAGTCTATGACCAGGTCTATTTGTGGGGGAGGGGCACAACACTGAAGATTACAGTGATAGATTTCACTAATCAATGTGGAACCCCTTGCTTCAGTTAATCCAGCATGTGATCTGGGCTGGTTTTGTGGAATGGAAGTGATACCTCTAAGCCCTAGTGGTCTCTTTTAAGAAAATGGTTAATTAACGTAGGAATCACTCAGAGATTCTCAGAACAACAAATTTTATTGTACTTAGGTCAGAGCAAATAGTGTAGATTGATTTTAGGTTAATTACAAACCAGCTTCTCTCATACAGAATAAAATGTCACTGGAAGTATTGACCATTTATTGATTTATTTTTTTATTAGCAGTGACTTACCTGATTTATATCTGTAATCATAAAACTATATCCTGATGTAACGTAGATGTTTTTGAGAAGTAAGGATTTTTTAATAAGGTAACATTATTGGATGTCATTATCATATTTATTTCCTCTTTATTCAGTGAACTCTGATTTCCAGTTACTAAACTACATGTTCTGAGATTCTGAAAGATTCAAGATATTCTTCTCTTTGCATATTATTTTCACTGAAGAATGTGCACTCATATAACTCCAAACAGAATCTTCTCCTTGCTGTATTTAAGTAATGCTTGTTTTTTCTAGTAAGCTTCAAATTTTCAAATAAATTTCAAAATTTGCTAACGATTAAGAAAAGTTCAGAATGTAAAAGTGAGACACTTAAAATGTACAAAGTTATGAAATTCTCTTTCCCCACGTATTTGTATGATATGTAAAATTCTCTTCAATATTTGTAAGTAACCATAGAAGTATCAATTGCCTGGAGAATGCTGCTTCTTGATGTAATTTCTGTATATCGGCTTCTCCCTCCTTTCCTTATATTTACCCTAAAATGTGTTCTTACTATGTATTTTAGGGAGGACCTGGTGCTAAAGGTCCCAGAGGTGAAAGAGGTATCAGTGGGGCAGTTGTAAGTATATTTTATGGTGCATTTAAGTTTTCGTGTATATGTTGAAGTCTGATTGTTAAAATTTCCACTAAGGGGATATGTGACCTTGAGCAAGTTAGTTCAAGTTTAGTGTGCCTTAGGTAATATAATTACCTCAGTCTTGTCTCTGGATGTCAAGATGATGGATTAGACTAGCCAGAGAAAGAAATGTCCAAGGCATCTCACTGCTATAGGAATTACACATAGGAAATCTGCAGAAGAACCTAAGGGTTCTGCTACAACATGGAGAAATAGAGCAGGTAATCCAATCATTGGGAGACCCACAGGGAGCAGAGCCCCACCAGAAAGCTGGAGGGAGTTGGGAGCAGTTCTGCGGCTCTTTTTTTCACCCTGTCTCAGAGAAAGAGCTGAGCAGCCATGTATATGTTCAGTGGGGGGTCACCGGCCCTTTTCTACCAGGTCCATACTTGTCTTCCATAAGATAACTCAAGCTTATTAGGGCAATATATTATGAAGATGATGTGTGCTTTTAGTCATGATATTACTAATGATAAGCTAACCCAGTTAGGAAAGGGTGAGGCTGGGATGATAACCCAGTTCCCTGACTCCGAGTTTGTACCTTTTCTACCTGGGCATGTTGCAAAGAAGCTCCAGCATAGAGCATCTTCTTAGTGGATATCTGTTCTTTCCTTGCTTGTTTTATATACACATTAGTTCCAGAAATAAGGCCAAGTCTAAGAGAAATCAGGACCAGCCTAAACTAAGAAAATCCACTGAAATTCAAGGTTTGATCTCATATGAATTCTTGAGTGTAAATTTATGAATATATCATATCCAGTGTGTTTTACCTCTTTTAAAAATCTGCTTCTAATGGGACTTTTGGAAATATAAGTGCTCTTATGAATTTATTGCACTTGAATTGTTCTTTAATGAATAGTAAAGGGAAGAAAGGAATGGCATTAATAAATGCTTTTATAGGTGTGTAGATTTCTAAAATGTTTGCAAACATTATATGACTGATGTCTTAAGACACACCGACAGACTTCTGATTGGATGTTAGCACTGGAAGGTCATTATGTGACTTTGTGGTTGTTTCTCTCTTGTATGCTTTAGGGGCCCCCTGGCCCTCGTGGAGATACAGGTCCTCCAGGCCCCCAGGGTCCCCCAGGCCCCCAGGGACCCAACGGACTCTCCATTCCGGGAGAACAAGTAAGCACAAAGGCTTTCTGTATTTCAGTGAGGATGGTAGATTAACATTAAGTGAACTAGAATATTTTTTACTGTATTTTGCCAAACTCAAATGTTTCCTGAGAACTCAACAAGGTCGGCCATTGAGATAACTTCCTATGATTATGATTTCAGATATGCAAATAGTGCATGTAATAATATTTAAATGTGTAGATAAAATTATTGCTACTAATTTGACCTTTAAAAATGAATAAGTAATGCATATATACTTCAACATCCTGAAGGCTTTGAAATTACTTTCAGCGTGTGGCAACCCTTTGCTAATATTTATGACCTCAAGGCAAGCTTGCATTATCTATCTAGGTCGCTACTTCTTTAAAAAACTTTTTAATGAAATGTTTACCTTTTGTTCCAGAAGCTCATCTGAAGTTACAAAAGGTGTTTTTACCTTTTAAGACTCATATTTTATTTAGCTGCTAACATTTTTTTCTATACCTTAAAATAAACAAAAGAATACAGCATATGAATAAGAATATGATAACTGCATAGTTTTAAATTCAAGTCTAAACTCCCTTTTAAGATGCCTTAATATAGGACAGATACATTTTCTTGGCACTTAGAGGAAAAACAATTGATACCAGATAAAGCTGGAAATGAGACATGTGGAGGGATAGGGCTTTCTCACTCAAAAGGGTTGCCTGAATCTACTTTTAGCTTCTTGTGTCCAAAAGGGACTTTTGGGGCTTTTACCTTTCTTACTACTATTATTAAATTAAATATTTCAGTTTTAATTAATTCTACTTTGCCTTTATGACAAGTGTTTTCTAGCATGTAGTTATAAAGACCAAAATTATAACACTTCGTTGAATATCTATTAAAATTAGCAACTAATTAAATATATTAAATAAAAAATAGTTTTTCTCTCTTCAAATTTTCTTCCTATGAAAATACCTTATGTTAAACTATGTTCTTTTAAAGTAGGTATATCATCCCATAATTATATAAAATTATCCTTTAATATTACAAATGGAAATCAGAACACAGCATTTATAGCTTAAAAAGTGAGCATCAATCCGAAAAATGATTTATTTGTCTACCTTCCAAATGTGTTTACATTGTATTTATGAAGTGATGGAGATTTCAGAAGTGACTCCTGTCTCCCCTTTTCACTTCATCTCTGTAAAATGCCTGAGAACTGTTTTCCCATTGCTGCTGTAGGGTCGCCAAGGGATGAAAGGTGATGCTGGAGAGCCAGGACTTCCCGGCCGGACCGTGAGTTGTTCTTGAAGCTACCTCTTTTTTTACTTGTCAGGTGCTGTTTGAAAAGTTGCCCTTGTAGTGCCTCAAAAGGTGAACCCAGAGGAGGCAGCAAAGCAGAAGCCAGGCTATGTGCATCGCATTATTTCCATTTCATACCCTAGTCTTAGTTGTCAAATTTGTGCTGTTCAGTTCAAGTGTGGGCATCCTGATGATCATCCACTATATGGCTGGCACTGGGCTTGGTTCTGGTTTTCTGCTTCTTTTCAGAGCCCCCTGAATTTTTTTCAAGCATTTTGAAGGACAAAAAGTATGTTTTCCCATATAGGAAGTATATTATAGCATTTCACTTGTTTGCTTTCTTTTGTGTAGGGAACCCCAGGATTACCTGGCCCACCGGGACCAATGGGACCTCCAGGAGATAGAGTAAGTTTTCTCAGGCAGGCTATGATGATGTTGGAAATGATATCACATTGTTGCCTATTAATGAAGAATTATTTTACAATAAAGGACAATAGTGAGATTGCAGAGGTGACAAGTCAGTGTATTCAATTAGAAAGCAAAACCAAAGACACTGCAATCAAGAAGTGATGATGGACTGACTCACTTGGTGCTGTTGTTACGAAAGCCTTGTTGGGCCCATCATGGCCACCCAGTGTGGGCTTCATGCAGACATGGTGGGTTGCCAGGGATGTCCCATCAAAAGGCTCTTCCTGAACCGGGGACAGGTAGCCATTGACACCATCACTATTTCAAGAAAAACGAGGGAGTGGGAAGATTCTATGCTTTTTTTGCTTTTTCACTTTCAAACTCTAATCTGTGATTCCAACTTTGTGGTGAGGCCACCCAGATCTCCCAGCTTGAGAGTGAGGAAGCTTCTCAGGAAATCATTCCCCTCTTTACGCTCAGCCTTGTTCACCTACCTACTCCCTAGTTCCCTACCACTAACGCTGAAAACAGGGTGCACAGCTGATAGAACATAAACTTTGTAAAGTTAGATAGACTTTGGTATAGGCATCTGGGCTGGAAAGAAAGAGAAGGAAGGAAGGAAGGAAGGAAGGAAGGAAGGAAGGAAGGAAAGGAAGGAAGGGAAAGAAACCTGAATTCTGTGTTGGAAGAGAGGAAAGGTCAGAAGAGCAAGCCCAAGGACCACAGTGAGAAAGGAAGACTTGTTACCAAGATGGAGTTGGTAGGAATTGGATACATGGGTTGTCTTCAGCATAGATGATTTTCAAAATGAGGCACAGCTTTGGGGACCAATAGAGAGAAACAGAAGAACCACATGAATAGGTATCTAATACATGTGCACCTATGAAAACAACCATAGGTCTTCTCATCCAACCTCACCTAGAGGGAAGCAGCTTTGAAAGTCACTGCCACTTTGAGAATGGAGAAAAAAAATAAAATTTATCACAAAGTTATGCAGATGGCTCAGTTAGACCTGAGGACATTAGGATAAGCTCTTCTTCACCCCAACTTAGATATATGTCTCTTCTAAAAGAAAATGGTTGATCAGATCTAAGTGTTCATGGATGGACGCTTTATATGTATAAAATGCTCAGCCTTAAGAAAGAAGGAAATCCTGTCATTTGCAACAACATGAATGAAACTTGAACCTGGGGGACCTTAGTGTAAGTGAAATAAGCCAAACACAGAAAGGTAAATACTGCATGATCTCACTTATGTATGGGATCTAAAAAAAAGTTGAACTCATGGAGGCAACTAGTAGAATGGTGGTTGCCAAGGGTAAGGGGTGAGGGGGATAAGGAGAGATGTTGGAAAAAGGGTACAAAAAGGCTACAAAAAGGCTATGTTGGAGTTGTTATGCAGGATGAATGATCTTTGGAGATCTAATGTACAGCATGGTGACTATAGTTCATAATAGTATATAGCGTACCTGAAATTTGCAAATAGAGTAGATCTTTAAATGTTCTCACCACACTCAAAAAATGAGAACTATGTGAGGTGATGTGTATGTCAATTATCTTGGTTGCAGTAATCATTTCACCATGTACATGCATATCAAAACAGGTACATCGTAAATATGTACAACTTTTATTTGTCAATTATACTTCAGTAAAGCTGGGGGAAAAAAGAGAAAATGGTTGATCAGGAAGTTCTTAGGAAGGAGAATTATTCAGAAATATAATACTCACCTAAACAAATAAACAAAAGAGTGTCTTAGACGCTGGAGAAATTTAGATGGAAGACGTGCAATTCAAACTGTCTAAGCAATACCACCAGAGCATTTTTGTTTCTTAAGTGGCTCTCAGAAGCAATGTTGATGTTACATCAGGTGAACTTGGAGTCTGTTTTTTGTGAAGCAGACCTGGGGCTCCCAGAAAACATTCTGAAATCTTTATCTGTGTAAGTTTCTGGAGAAAAAAATCGGAGAGTAGTGGTGGTGGAATATTTTTAACACAATTTTAAGGAAATAATTTAAACTTCCTCTGTTATAAAACCAATGGAGGCATGGATACTTAGACCAGGCAGTTATCCAAAGGCTCTTGATTTTTGTTAGAATCCAAGAATATGGATGAAATTATCACTCTTACTCCCTGCAGAAAATGAGACAAAAATCTCCTTTGACAGAGGAATGCAAGAGCTATAAAAAAGACCTGACTCAGAAATCCTCTGCTGAATTTCAGGGATCTCTCTGTTGGGATGAATGCTAACTGGGTAGCAGAGTGACTCATGCGAGGCAGAGGTCATTTGGCACCGCATGGAGGCAGGTCGTGAGAGCCAACGAGCAAGCCTGCGCAGCAACGCGCGGTGCTCCTGGGGCACATCTCTCTTCCCAGTCACCCTGACACTTTTGCGGATCTGGTCTTTCATGCAAGATGAGGAGCAGCAAACCACTAAAAAATTAGCTGAAGACTGAGGATTTCCTTTCTTTCACGTGGAAGGCAGTCAAGACAACTTCACTCTTTTCTGGGGTGGGGGAGAGAAGTTCACCAGCAGTGGGGACATGGGAAGTCCTTCCCTGACTGGCTGGCCATTGCTTAGGAAACGGGACAGTTTTGAATCAGGTGGTTGGCCTCTCCTTCAGCTTTTATGTTGCTCTTCTCAGCAACATTTCTTTTCATCCCACTTTGATTCTTTCTGGACCAGTTTGTGGACACTGACTTTTTCAGTAGAGAGGTTAGTCTTCCTTTTGGCTTCCTTACAGTCTCACAAAAGCAAAAGTTAGCATCTTTATGAAAGGAGTCTCCTTCTTTGGAGAAGACTAGTTTGACTCTTAAAATGATCAGCAAAGGCATAGCTTAAATTGGGAAGCATTTTGGGGGTGTATTTGTTTTTGTACTGAAAGATTACTTGCAGCTGGGTTAAATACTTCACCCTTCACTCTTACAGTCTCTTTAGCATCTTTCCTTTTCACTTGGTCGTTATTTCACTAATTCATAATTAATTTTATGTTTACAATAGGGCTTTACTGGAAAAGATGGTGCAATGGGACCCAGGGGACCCCCTGGGCCACCGGTAAGAACTGAATGGGTTACATTGTTGTCTCCCCACCCCAAAATCCCTACCCCCATTTGCTAGGGAAAAGCCCAGTAACCTGGCTTTTGAGGCACATTCTATCTGTACTATGGGGTGCACTGTCAAGGGAGCTGTTTGTTTTATTTTCCTAAATCAAAATGGGCTGGAGAAAACAGATGTGTTAAAATATAGAGTCTGTTTAATCAAGTTACATTTGAAGAATAGAAAAATACTCCTAAGTGACTTGACCACTAGTTGGCTAGTGCCCCAGTTCCTTCCAGCCCCACATCGAGTGGTGGGGTTTTAAGACCTTACTGGTTACTTACTATTCTAAAACTTTGATAAGCTGTGGTGTGTGACATTTCAGTTTTAAGGGCATTTATTATTGAACACTATCAGTCATTCTAAGGAAGTAAATTTACCCTAGATATTCTAATTAAGATCTTTTGGGGAAAACACCAAAGCCAGTGATTTTGAGAGTGGCATCTAGATGCCTGCATCCAGGTGACATCATAATTAACTTGTCTGAAGTGATGGATGATCTTCATGTCTTATGTCAGGATATGAAGACATGAGGGCATATGTTAAAAAATGTTAATTATTGATGTTTAATGAACATTCAACATTATATATGTTCTCAGGTAAAGGAGAGTTTAAATGTATAGTAAACTTGCATTTTAAATATTTACTACAGAGCTTAATATTTGCATAATTGATGAAGTAAAGGATTATTTGTTTTACAGAATTTGATGATCAATTTTAAGGAAATTTTAGGCTTTAGAACATAAAGTATTGGTTAGTAGATATTATATATATTCTACTAAAATATGGCTAAGATTTTTGAAACTGTGTTAAGAGCTATGGTTTGGAGGAGGTGAAGGGTGCTGAGATGATAGAAAAAAGTGGAAGTTTAGAGAAGGCACCAACGAAATAGTGGATTTCTAGGCTGAGACCAAGACTCCCAGGAACAAGGGAAGACTGTGCCACAGTGGTACCTGATTTAGCATAGAAACAGCTACTTTCTTAATTTCTTCCCCAACCAAAGTTTTCACTACTGTCTTTTGAGGGGCTTTCCGGTTTTGTAATAGAAATGAACTAAAAAAATAGGGATTGCTTTCTGCAAATTCATTTTGTAACCAATTTATGAGAATCACAGTCTATGAATTGTGAAACTGATTATATGTATCTATATATTTTTCAAGTGGTCTTAAAATATATTTTAGAACTATACACACCATAAATATTGAGAATTTTCAAAATTTTTTCTTTCGTGCTATCTTAAAATTTGGTTTTACTCTCTCTATTGTATGCTGTTTCTGTTACAGGCTTTTAGAGCTGGCCACATTTGTTAGTTTACTTTAGATGGGCTTTTTCTTTCATCGCATCATTCCCTTTCTCGGCCTGTGTATTTCAGGGAAGCCCAGGCTCTCCAGGAGTCACAGGACCTAGTGGGAAACCAGGAAAACCTGGAGACCATGGCAGACCAGTAAGTGGACAGATTGCATGTCTGGAGTCATTTCTCTGCGGCCATAAATAATGAGGATGTTGCCAAGGCTTTGGCGTATTTATGTTATCTCTGCTGTAATGTGTTTGAAGCATTTGTTGAAACTATGCGAAACCCATGGATTTAACTTGGTACCAGTTCTAAAGTTTCTCTCTCTGAGTTATAATATTCTGGGATGAAAATTGTGGTCATAGGGTTTCTTTAAAAGGAGAATGGGATTTTGAGCCAAGACACATATTTCTGCACTGTATAAACACTCAAAGCTGGGTCAGCAGAACGATTCTTTTATTTAGGAGCGGTATGCTGCTTAAGATAGAAAAAATACATGATGGTGCGTGGTGCCTTCATTCGTAGTTTATAGATGTTAACCCTTGGTGAGTGTCAGCCAGCCATGCATTTAGTCATTTCTCTTTCATCAAGGCTGCTAGACGGTAGTCCTAGGATTAAAAGGATTTCTCTGATCCGCTATTTTACTTTTTTATACTGTCCTGTTGCAATTCACATACAGTTTAACTTCCTTTTGGTCAGATGGCCTGGTTAAAATAATGGCATTATGCATATCTGGCATTTCCACGTTGGTACCTCCAAAACTGAATTTGAAGTTCTAAAATTGCCAATCCAAAAGTATTCATAATGACCATTGAGCATCATATTCTTCTTTACAACCTTTTTCTTATTTGTATGTGTGAAGTGTGAATTTATTTTAAGCAGTTTATTTGTCTGAAATGAATTTTAAAACATAAAAATTTATCTCCAAGATAAGTAAGTCTAACTGTTAGCAATGACACTAATCTATCAGGGCTGTTCTCGGGACGGAACTCTTTTTTTAAGTATTGTCCGAATTATATAAACCCAAGTTTAAAAACTGTCTAATGTCAAAGAAACTTAGGGTAGAATCTTTATGTGACATGGCCTGCCTTCTACGTTTACATAAAATTAAGCAAGCAGCATTAAGATGAAAGGACCCCTGATATATTTTACAATCTGTGTATACCCTAGCACATGAATTTATTACTCTCTTTTCCTCAGTGAATCATAGCAGGAACTTCACAAGAGCAGTTAAAAGCACATGGAACTTTTCTACCCATTCACAATTCTATTTCATTTGAGTATTACTGAAATGGAGTCTTACATAAGAATATACCAGATGTAATTGATGGCTGGAACTAGAAACCTAAAAGAAATTTCTGCTTCCTTTACTTGAAATTTGATCTCTAGATACTGGCAATAAAGATGATTTCTACAAATCATATATACTAGAACAATCTCACAGTGGCAGTAAATTAAAAAAAACACACACACACCAGGAACAATCTTAAAGTAGCAGTAAATGTTAAACAAAACAACACAGAAATTCCTTGCAATTTACAGAAGGCTCCAAACTAAGTAACAGTAGCGTTTCTGTAAGAGTCTAGAATTTTGGCAAAGGGAGAACCAAACTCCAGTTTCTTCTTATCATTTGGTAACATTTTTTGGACCTTCCCTACCTTCTTTTTCCCCTTTATTTTCCTCATCCTTCTAAAGTAGAAAATTGTTCCTCCTTTTCTTCTCTTTTCTAACTTACCTTTAATTTCTAAAACTAAAACTAGCAGATGAGTATAGAAAGGTCTTAGCAGAGAGCTTGGCTGTTGGCTTATATCATTAGCTCTTGTAAGCAGTTGGTATCTTCTCGCTAACTTGTAACACATGATGTTGTAGGGCGGATGTTTCAAGGAACTTCTTGTGGAATATTTTTTATCATTGACTCAAAACCTTTTTGTTTAGTGACTAAATGTGCTAGTACATGTTCTTGTGTTCTGGGGTCTGGGGATACAACAGTAAACAAGACAAAGTCCTGGCCCTCATGGGGATTCTAGTGGGGGATATAGACCAAAACGTGTACGTAAACAATATAGTTTCTAGCAGTGTTGAGTGATGTGAAGAAAAAGAAGCAGAGTGAGGGCCAAGGGAGTAATTGTGATAGTGAGAAGGTGGCTATTTTAGATATAGTTGTCAGGGAGCCTGTCGTAGGAGGTGACACTGGAGTGGATGGAGGGAGAGCTGTTTGAAAATCTGTGGGAAGAAGATCCAGGTATGAACAAAAGCCTCAAGTGAAGAATGATTGAAGAATGAGTCTGGCAATATGAAAGGAACCACAGAGAGGCCTGTGTACCTGAACTGAAGGGAGTTGAGGGGAAGAAGAGTAGCAGGCAAGACCAGAGAGCTGGACAAGGTGATTGTGTGGACCATCTAGCCCATGACATGTAATTCTTATTTCATGCTAAGTATGATGGGCGCTTAGAGCTAAAAGAGTGACCTAATCTTATTTTCCTTTTAAAGATATCACTCTGGCTTCTGTGTGGAAAATAGACTCTAGAGAGGAAGAATGGAAAAACAGGAAGAGCAGTGAGGAAGATATTGGAGTTCTTTAGGCAAAATTCTTAGGGACTGTAAGAGGTGGTTCGGTTTGGGACATTACGTGAGCAGTGGGTTTGTCAATGGTTTAGATGTTCCTTTCATGATAGCAATTGGCAGCCTAGAAACACATTATGGAAAAATAAAACCTTCTGACACTATAGAAAACTTTTTTCAAGATCCTCTCATGGCCAGTGAGAGGCTTGACAGAGTAGGGACAAATTTCTGTGGCTGCGTTTAGATGTGGGACCACTTTAGTAAGAGAGACACATGGTTCCTTTTATACTCAGTGCACACACACACACAAAATAATTGCAAGAAGTTAGAGATATATATTTAGTTAGGAAATTGACTCAATTCCCACTGGTTCTTACTAGAACTGAACCAAGATTAACCTCATGGACAATCTACAGAAACAATCTGAGCTACCCAGCCATGGTGATGTAAAGGAAAGAATAATGGTACCAAGGGCAATTTTTCATCTCTATTTTAGTTCCAGGCTTATATTGCGAATGGCATCATAAATGCATGCAGACTACATAATTTCTAAATGCGTAATCATAAAATTCACATCTCAGCACTAATTTGGAGGATACGTGCTTCTGTGAGAGACAAGGACAGAAAGATTCCTTTTTACAGACAAGCAAAATGCAAGTAAGATGGATATAAATATGAAGTGTCATTTTGCTAATCTGTTAGAAAGCAGACCTTGCTCTCTTTCATCATCATGTCTGTTCGTGAATCATTTTAGATCATGTTTGTCAGTTTCTAATCTACGAAATTCCTGTATTTCAGGGTCCATCTGGATTGAAAGGAGAGAAGGGCGATAGAGTATGTATTTCTTAAAATCTGATTTACTTTTTTATTTTGTGTGTTAAACATTGAAGTCTGAAACTATAGAAATAATATGCTAATGATTCTCATTGATTTGATCAACAAGGGAGACATTGCTTCCCAGAACATGATGCGAGCAGTTGCAAGACAAGTCTGTGAACAATTGATAAGTGGTAAAATTTCTTTTATTTTTAATGTATGAATGCTTTTTAAATTTGTTGCAGGAAAATGCAGAGTTTGAGTCACAAAGTTTCTAAGATATATGTTCCTATTTCATTGTGATGATCTCTTATTTTTATACATTCTTGGTTTTGTATCTGGTCGGATAAAACTAGTCATATGTTAATGACTGTCATTAAGATAAAACAAGAACCCAAAGTAAAATAATAGCCTGTTATCCTATACTTAATCTGATACAGAATCATATTTTGAAAGGGCTTTTCAATTTCCTCGTTAGGATTTTTACTGATCTTCACCAGGATACATGTAGTAGCAGCAAACACTGGATTTTTAAAGTTATAAACTTTAAATTATTCTATGACTTTAAGGAAGGGGCCCATCAAGATTAATTTGATCATAGAAAGTACATATTGGTGGTGACCTTTTTATTGCCTCCTTATTTTTCACAGACTCTTTCTTCTTATTTTATGAAGCCTATTAAGTAATAAAGCTCAGTGCCTACAAACAGCATGGCTTTAAACTCAGGGTTTCCTATTTCAGAAGTCTTAACAGTGTTTCTTGAAGTGTGATCCTGAGGGAAACTTGCATAAATCACCTATATTGCTCGTTAACAATGAGTGTTCCTGGGCCACACCCTAAACATAGTGACTTATTGTCTTTGGAGATGAGGCCCAGAGATCTGTATTTTTCAATGTATCCTATACACGATTCAATTTACACTAAAGCCTGATTATCATTCTAGGTACATGCACACAAAAAATTGCTTAATTCAAGAAAGGTTCTCTTTTGAATGACATCATCTGGCAAACCACAGGGCTTTATATCAGAGCCATATCAAACTTTTACAGTTCTTTTATGTTTATAGTAATGCTGTGGCTTACTGGTCAGTATTTTTGTGGAGACACATGTTTATCAGGAATCATTTTGTCCTAGATGACTGGAGTGTTTTATTTTATTTTTAGGCTTCTAATTAGAATGTGTCCTGGAGGGGGAGGAATAGAGATGGATTTCACTAGACACTAAGAGAAGAGTTTCACCATCTCATCCCTTCCCTACTGGGTTTCTTACTAACAAGTCTTATTTCTGTTTGTAGGTCAGATGAGCAGATTCAATCAGATGCTGAATCAGATTCCAAATGATTATCACTCCAATCGCAACCAACCAGGCCCACCGGGTCCCCCAGGCCCTCCTGGCAGTGCGGGAGCCAGAGGAGAACCGGGACCTGGGGGGCGACCAGGCTTCCCTGGCACACCAGGGATGCAGGGGCCCCCGGGTGAACGAGGTGGGCATCTCTGGCCGCTGTGCAGGGCTAAAGAAAGGAATTTGCAAGTGGGGGATCTGGGTCAGGTTGAAAAGCACGTGGAAGGCTGAACCTGGCAAACTGCTTTCATTATTCTTGTCTAGACAGCCCCAGAAAAACTGTGTCCATGAACCCGTTATTTTCTTTAGGCAGCCGCAGGCCATAGAGATCCGTATCTTAGAACATGGGAAGATTTTGTCAGGAGATCTCAGTAAAGATAATGCTATGTTCTGATTGTTTGTTGTTATTGTTGATGGCAAAAACTGTATTTTGGCAAACTCACTCAGACACTAAAATATTATTAATTATTGTGACTAGCAATGTGCTTAATGTACATTGAATGTACTTAGAATGTACTTAAGCAGCCTTACAGTTTTAGATCCAAATTCTTTTAGTTCCTTTGTTCAGGGCTTGGCACTGGTCTTACGTGTTTGTTTGGCTTTAATTTCATGGTAGATAAGTGTCATTGAAGGAAAAGAAGAAAAATAGAATTATTTAATTCCAGATGTTTCGGGATGCTGGGTGTTCCCTTTTGTCAAAGCAGCAGTTAATATTCTGGGGAAAATTTAGATACTTCTATAATTCTAACGGTTTGGATGCTATGCAATAGAGCTATTAAAGAGCTACCTTTAAGATGTGTCTGAATGAGTTGTAACTATGTAGTCAAGATTCCTGTTCTTAATTACTATTTCTAAAAAAAATATAATAGACATGTTTGTTTTCTTCAAATAATTTTCCCCCTGACTTGTAGCCAGATTTGTTTCTTGGCCATGAATCTGGAATTACCCAAATGTCTAGAAAGAATTTGGCTTAAAGAGTGAACTTCTGTGAAAAATTAGTTTCTGCTTTCACTAAAAGAAGTGAATTACTTGAATTAAGTATTATCAGTTAAGATGAAAACTACATGTTTCCAGATAATTTTCTCCCTGTTCTCTTTCTGTCCTCCCTCAGGTTTGCCGGGAGAGAAGGGTGAAAGGGGTATTGGATCTCCGGGACCTCGAGGGCTGCCTGGCCCCCCAGGTACGTTTGGTAGTAAATCAAATAAGTAAACAGCATAAATACTGAGAGTATACAACCCTAAGAGATTCACAATCTCATCCTGTTAGCTTCAGGCAGGCCTGTCATTGTGAATATATTTTAGCAAGAAGTTCAACCTGTATAAACCTGCTCATTTTTATGTTCTCTTTGTTCAAAAAAAATGTTTGAATGTGTTCTATTAAGCACTCACTGTAACTTTAATATATGAGGGTATGGGTTTTAATGACACAGAGGGTTACTGTTTTCTTTTTTATGGAATTCCCATTTGTTTTGTTTGGCCACATAGCCTTTAAGGATGGTGTTATTTCCTGTTTCTTCTAGTATTCTTCAAGATGTTGCTAGCGGCTGAGAAAATATATTCTCACTAAAAATCCTGACACATTGCAAGATTTCATTCACAGTTTCTTTATTGATGTTTTAGAAAGAAAGAATAGTTGTCCAGTTGTTTTATGCATTTCATTTACTAGATTGAAAATGACTTCTTGTTTTTCTTCATTATAAGGTCCATGAGACCCTGTAACCAAGGTCAGCCCTAGTGGTTAAATCTTTACATTTGTGTTAACCATAAATACGTATAACTTGATCCAGAAATAACATTACTTTACATAGTCTGGAGGTGTGGGGCAGGCACTCCCATGTTCTCCTGCCAGTCTAACACGGCTAATATAACCATTTCCTTCAGATAGTTTTATCTCTGTAAGAGTGGGAACCATCCAGGGAACTCACTGGGATCTTTAGTTTGGCTTAATTCTTGGTAAGTCAGTTTTCTTTGGATACAATCGTTAAAGTAGTTGTGTTTCTGTCACTAATTCTTGATGGATCACTGGTAAGAAAGTTTCACACTTTGGTTCATACTGGTGATTTCTTAAGGAAATATTTTCTTACCATATACTAGTGCATCATGTCGTCTTGAGGCAGTGGTGGTGTGGAAGAATTGTGGACTGCCTCAGGAGATGTATTTGACAAGAGGGGAAATCTCTGTTTTAACCCCATACTAGGTCCACAAGGAGAATCCAGAACGGGTCCACCAGGGTCCACAGGTTCAAGAGGTCCTCCTGGCCCCCCAGGTCGTCCTGGAAACTCAGGTATCCGAGGCCCCCCAGGTCCTCCTGGATACTGTGATTCATCCCAGTGTGCCAGCATCCCATACAATGGGCAAGGCTATCCAGGTATGTTGTTGCCATTGTAGGAACCCAAATTCACCTGAATTTAGAACCTTTATGGAAATGAAGTTCCCTAGGATTGAAGGAAGGTTGATTTGAGGATTTTTTGAAGATATAAACTCTTTCAGTTGTGTGTTTTGATTATGCAGTAATGTTCTCTCTCAAAGCATAAAACATGACTTCACTGTTAGGGGTCAAATGGTTATTTGCTCTTCCTTCCTATATTTCTACATTTGCCCAATCACATCATAAATCTCTCCTTATTTCTTCTGGGAGTTCAAAGAATGCTATAACATGACTTTTTTTTTTAAACCTAAAGATTGGGAAGAGAGATTTGTGAATATAATTATAGAATATCAAGAATACATACTAAAAAATTGTTTTGGGAATCTGATGTTGAGGCAGACTTTTTGCTGACATGGTGCAGACAACTGAAAATAATACACTGTCTCATCCTGTCCATAGAATTAATGTTCCTAAAATCTGGGACTTAATTTTTTTCTTTTAAAGAGTTGGTAGTGCATATCTAGTGTCTGACAATTACAGAGGCCAGGTGTCTTACGCCTGATTTTGGGGAGTGTGGAGACAAGGGAGATATGCTGATCTGGGAATAAGAAACTCATGCTGTGGTCAGAGGTGACCTTTTCATCAGCGCACCCTCAAGCATCTTGCAAGTTTTAAAAATGATACTGCTGTTTGATATGGTTGGCTACTAGCAAATAGTGCATGAGTAGTTGATATCTAAATATCTATATATCTATATATTTATGTGCATACTTATATATGACCAAAAGTAGTAATTTTAATATAAATTTCTCATGCAGCTCATTCACAAAATTATAATTTAATTCCTTATAAAATAAATTTTAATTACCTCTGCCTTATGGTATGTGTGAATAACTGGAAATATATGGATATATATATATATTTTTTAACCATTACATACTTAGATGGATGTGTATATATATTTTTTGCATAGTAATTCAACTTTTAAAAACTATCATCTTTGACCTGTTTCAGGTTCCGGCTAACAAATTTTCTAAGTCGCCAGTGCTGCTTACAGTTTGAATACATGAAAATCCTGTTTCTGAGATGTTTGCGCACGTGCTTATTAGGAAATGAGTCTGTATGGAAATTTCACCACAGATATATGGTTAAAGAACCGGGTGGACATCATAAAGGAGGGTGGAGACTCTTTATACTAACTTGAATGAGACAAAAGCAGTGGTGTTAGTTTATAAGCCTGATGCATTTCAGTAATAATATAGAAAAGTATTATTAAAAAAAAAAGTTCAAACACACAACCATGAGGAGCCTCAGTTGTGAAAGAGGCGCATAATAAAACTACTAACCAGCGGAGATTATGCCATTTGGAGAAAAACGATTAACCTGGTTAAAGGGAAATGTCTTATGTAAATAATAAACTAATTGTGGCTTGTAAATGATTTGTATGTGATCCTGTCCACTAAAATCACTTAACAATTCTACAATAAGCTTCTGCATCCAAGCCTGCTGCTTGCTCTATGCCGGAATAACACCGAATGGAATCTCCTCATCTCTTGCTTGTTAGCGATGTGTCTGATTCAGGGCATGTGTCTTACTATTATTATTTTTTGTACATGTACTCTCATTTGGGTCTTGTAATTGCAATTTTCAAACCAAAGTTTTGTAGCCACTTTTTCTTCTTCCTGTTTAACTGTCGTCACTGGTGTTCCTCACCCACCGACTGTAACTCAGTCTGTGGGAGAGACAGCCACAGAAAATGTCATGTACTGTATATTACCTGGTGATAGTTGATTCTCACCTCCAGCGTTCAGGTTCTAGGAGCCAATAAAACCTTCCCTTATCTCCTCATCTTTCCAAATTGTTCTTTGAATTGAGGAGTTTGAACTCCTGCACAGTTGCGAAAATCCTACCTAGGTTTCTGCGTTTACAGTTATTTGGCCCAGCCTCTGACCCTTCCCAGGTATTTGTGCAATGATTGTATTTACCGCTGGATCCTTGAAGGTTAAAAAAAAAGTGCCATTTCATTATTTGATCATCAGCAAATTCTCTCAGCAAATGGACGTAATCAGGACATTGTAACTTCTCTATTTATAGCTATGAGATAAGACTGGATTGCCATCACCTCGGGTGATGATTTAGCTTTTGCTGTGTGTGTGCCTTCCAAATCATGCCATAACTGTAATGTTGAATCGGACAGAGCCGTACGTGCCCGAGGGCGGGGCCTACCTGCCCGAGCGGGAGCCCTTCATCGTGCCGGTGGAGCCCGAGCGGACGGCGGACGAGTACGAGGACTACGGCGCCGACGAGCCTGGCGACGAGGATCCTCCCCACGCGCGCTGGCGGCGCGCCCTGCCCCGCGGCCCTGGGCAGTGAACCTGAAACCGCGCGCAGCGCAGCCACGCTGGGGGGAGGTGTTGGGATTTTCATTTACAGGTCAGACAGAGAGGTGTACGTCTTATCTGCGATGTGTCTTCCGGCGTTGCTTCATCCAAGAGTACGCTTTCTGATTGTAGAGAACCTTGTTTCTGCAGGAAACCTAGCTCGCTGCACGCAGTCTTGTAGACATTTTTGCCTTTGCCCTTGAAATGCTTGCAAAATTGCCCCAAAGGTGCAAGGAGAGAACGTGCCTTGCGCCTTTAGTTAGCACAAAGGGCAGCCTCAGTGAAACTCTTAGGTTAAGCAGTAAGTCCTGGAACCCCAGGACTACTGTATATTTCGAGAAGGCAGTTCATCTTTTACAAAACTTTTTTTTGCAATTCAATTACACCACGATTCAAGTAATTCCCCTCCTCAAACCAAAACGGAGGGAAAAAACAACTCCATTGCAATTATTTATCTTCCTCTTCTCTCTTCTGTTCTACATTAGGGCATAGGATGCTCTTATACATCTCCTTTAACAACCACAAACCTTAAGCCATGTAGCTGAAATTATTGTATCAACTGGATACAGTTCCATATTGCCTTAAACCTCCTTGTTTTAGACACACTAACATTTATGCCAAATTGCAGATTATTCTGCCGAGACGGAATTGCATGTTTGTGTTGTATATTTAGTATGAACTTTTTTTTTCAGAACATAATGTTTCTTAGTTATCAAAAGCAGTTGGAAAATGTTTGCAAGACTATGAACATAGAATTGCTGCTTTTATATTTTAACTGCAGATTGTGAATTTCACTGCCTTATATTATTTATTTCTGAAACAAAAGAGGCATTTTTCAATAAAACTACTGAAAATTTGACCTGGTATGTTTTTTTCTTTGAGTGGCCATTTGGAGTGTTTAGGCGGTTGTCACAACAAACAAGTTTATATCCTTGGATACGGACACACATCTTGCTAATACTATTAAATTATGCTAAATAACTTTAGATTTTTAATGATATGGTGAAGTCATAGAGAATGTTGAGAGCCTTAAAAAGCTCAGCAGATTCCAAAGGCTTTATTAGGAATGTAGAGGATGTGTGGGTTGGTGGAAAAACAACTAGGTATCCTAGGAGACCCCAAACAACCAAATAATCTTTAACAACCCACATGATTCTGATTTAATCACTTTCCTATACCATATTTTACCCAATAACATGTTTAATGCAAAAAGGAAAATCCCTTAATGGAAATTTTTGCATTTAGTTTTTAAAATTTCCTAAATGTAAAAATTTCCTTTTGCACTTTTACGAATTCAGTAACATCATTCTAAATCGCAAAGAAAACAATGTAAATGTAGGTTTGAAAGAACCAACATCAATTGAAAGAGAGAGGTAGTAATAAAATTTTCTGCGGAGCCAAACATCTGAGTTAAACACTTCCTGGGGACCAATATTAGAAAGAAACGACAATAAATGAAAGTATTGCATTCAAGAGGTTTCAAGCCATGTCATTGGCCGGTAATGCCCTGTACCTACATTTTTAATGTTAGAAGAGACCACTGAGATCATCCAGTTTAATTCTCTTCACTTTATGTAGAAGGAAACAGACTCAGCTAATTAGTAACAGAATAAGACTAAGACTCTAGGTCTTGTGGTTCTTAAGCTAGTTTTATTACCAGATTCTCTCCCTCCCCTCCTGGAAACGCTTACTCTTTAGCAGGAGCTTCCGAACCTTCCAGTCCTACAAATTTATTTTGATTAATTTTTTGATTCATTTGGGTTTCTGATGCTCCTTAATGAAGAGCCTCTGTATCAGGAGATTGAAGACAGGCTCAGTACCTTGGGACTCAGCTGAGTCCCAATACCACATGAATTTGAGGCACAAAGGAATTCCATCTTTTCTCACTGGCTAGATGTGGGTGTGATTCTTGATGTTGGCTCTGCACTGATTTAACTACCTTTTTAGTCTGTGCTGGGAGAGGGGCTGAGGGGCCGAGGCAGTTCTAACCAGGGCAAAAGCACCAAATTAATATCTAGCTGAGATGTATGTATTGATTTTTATTTTCATAGTATATTTCTCCTCAAGTTTGGTCAATCTTATGTTCAAATTATTTTTCTAATATCTGATTGAGTGCATACTGACAAGCGATAGGGAGAAGATGCCAGAGGTAGACTGGGTTTTAAAACTAATGGTAAAACCCCACAAAATCCAACACATGAGTGCTAGTTTATTTATTTAGTCTTTCTTTGGGGGAAACACAGAACATCCTGAAACACTTATTCTACCTCTTTAAATTTTAAAGTGTTATAAGAAATTCATCTTCTGGGGACGCCTGGGTGGCTCACTCAGTTAAGCGTCCGACTTTGGCTCAGGTCATGATCTCACTGTTTGTGAGATCCAGCCCCACATAGGGTTCTGCTGACAGCTCAGAGCCTGGGGCCTGTTTCAGATTCTCTGTCTCCCTGCCTCTCTGCCCTCCCTCCCTTGCTTGCACTGTGTTTCTCTCTCTCTCTCTCTCTCTCTCTGTCTCCCAAATAAACATTAAAAAAATTCATTTTCTAAAATTTATTTTTTTCATTTTCTATAATTTATATGTGAAGCTATGACTCTTGTTTTTAAGAAACTCACGTGAAAAGTGGGAAGGGATTATAGCTTCTAATGAGGTCTACAGTGGGAAATTGTTCAAAATTTTAAAAATAGCACATAAATAGATAATAATTTCTGATTATTTTTATTCGAATACTTTGTACAAGCGATTAACATTGTTTTTAGTAAGTTTAACAGGTGGCAGCATGTATATTTTCTCGGATTTGTGAGCGTCTGTTTTGAGTTTGTAAAGAATTATGCTACCTAGGCAGTTGCTTACGCTTACGTTTATTTTTTTCTTTGAGAGAGAGAAAGAGCATGTGCTTGAGGGAGAGGCAGAGGGAGGGAGAGAATCTTAAGCAGGCTCAATGCCCAGGGTGGAGCCCAATATGGGGATCCATCTCACTACTGTGAGATCATCACCTAAGCCTAAATCAAGAGTCAGGAACTCAGGGCGCCTGGGTGGCTCAGTCGGTTAAGCATCCGACTTTGGCTCAGGTCATGATCTCACAGGTCGTGAGTTTGAGCCCCGGGTCAGGCTCTGTGCTGGGTCAGGCTCTGTGCTGGGTCAGGCTCTGTGCAGACAGCTTGGAGCCTGGAGCCTGCTTCAGATTCTGTGTCTTCCTCTCTTTCTGTCCCTCCCCTGCTCATCCTCAGTCTCTCTCTCAAAAATAAATAGATATTCAAACAAACAAAAAAGAGTCAGACACTAAACTAGCTGAGCCACCCAGGTGCCCTGTCATTTATTTTATTTTATTTTTTTTTACAAATAAGGTGAATGTAATTATTCCTAAGTATTTATTATTTTTCATATACATTGTACTGTATTTGGCACATTAGGTTATGTCCTTGTTTGGTTTTAGTTTTAATTTCTTCGTAATAAAAGGGTTTTGATTATACTACCCTTATATGGTCTGAGTGTCTTGTAAAGAGTAGCCAATTATATAAAAAGCAGCTGTGCGATAAATTTTTGTTTTCAAAGACAAGCTTTTTTTTTTTTTTTAAATTAATGGTGCATTTTTTTTTTTAATTTTTTTTTCAACGTTTATTTATTTTTGGGACAGAGAGAGACAGAGCATGAACGGGCGAGGGGCAGAGAGAGAGGGAGACACAGAATCGGAAACAGGCTCCAGGCTCTGAGCCATCAGCCCAGAGCCTGACGCGGGGCTCGAACTCACGGACCGCGAGATCGTGACCTGGCTGAAGTCGGACGCTTAACCGACTGCGCCACCCAGGCGCCCCAAGACAAGCTTTTAAATACATATTAACATTGATCCCTAAGTCACTTTATTTTTTTTTTTTTATTTTTAAAAAATTTTTTTTTTCAGCGTTTATTTTTGGGACAGAGAGAGACAGAGCATGAACGGGGGAGGGGCAGAGAGAGAGGGAGACACAGAATCGGAAACAGGCTCCAGGCTCTGAGCCATCAGCCCAGAGCCTGACGCGGGGCTCGAACTCACGGACCGCAAGATCGTGACCTGGCTGAAGCCGGACGCTTAACCGACTGCGCCACCCAGGCGCCCCTGATCCCTAAGTCACTTTATACTTGAGGTTGGAAAATGAATTTAAATGTGACTGTCTAAATGAACATATACTAACTTTTTCACTGTCAGATCTGCCTGATGAAGGCTATTGGAAAAATCACATGGACTTGCTTTCAGAGCGTGTGGTTACTTATAGACTCTATCTACAATGCTGATGTCTTACCTGGTTCTATATTAGTACATCTAACAGTATTTCCCTCCTTGTAGTTCCACAGACACCTCCAAATTAACACTTCTGATATTTATTAGGATTAGATTCAGCTGTGACTAACAGAGAGTCACAAAATAACAGTAGCCTAAATGTGTAGAAACTTCTTTATTTCTCATGTTTAAGAAGTCAAAGACCCAGGCTCTATCTTGCTGCTTGTGTGTGTGTGTGTGTGTGTGTGTGTGGTTTCCATGCCTCAGTTAAACTGATGAGCCAAGGTTTTTAATAGAGGCCTAGTTATTATGTCCATATTTCCTTGCAGGAAGGAGGAAGGAGAGAAAGAACCCCCACCCCTCTTTTTTTTCTTTTTTTCGTTTATCTTTGAGAGAGAGACAGACAGACAGACTCTGAAGCGGGCTCCATGATCTGAGCTGTCAGCACAGAGCCCAAAGTGGGGCTCGAACCCATGAACTGTGAGATCGTGACATGAGCCAAAGTCAGAAGCTTAACTGACTGAGCCACCCAGAACTCCCCACCCCCTCCTTTTAAAGACACTTCCTGGAAGTCGCAAGCATATCAACAAGTTTATATTACATACCATTAGCCAGGATTGAGTCACTCAGCTGTATCTAGCTATAAGTGTGAAATGTTACCTTTATTTTGGGCGGCCATGTGCCAAACTAAAATCAGCTACTCTGTTACTATGTTAGAGGGGTTAACTCAAGGCTTTAGTCTTTGACACAATGTCCAAATCTCAACATACCTCTCCATAAATCTAATTTCCTCCTTTGTCTCCACCTCCCCCATCAAGTTCCTCAGGCCAGAAATTTGAGAATCACCTTAAACTCTTCCTTCCTTCACTTCTTGCATCCAATCAGTGAAGACTAGCTGATTGAACTCCTATATGTATTTGAATCATCCTTACTACTCAACTGTTACTACTCAATTGTTACTACTCAGTTTTAGACCCTTGGAATTTCTTGTCATGGCTATAATAAATGGTCTCTTAAAGGGTCTCTTTTTCTGTAGCCTTGGCCCCGTGAAATAAGTCTTCAGATTCCAGAGTGATTCAGCATATTGGAGATGGGGACTCAAAAATATGTGTATTTTAAATGTATTCTTTAGGTGAGTCATACGATCAGCCAGAATGGGAAACTTTTACACATTCTGTCTTTGGCTTTGGATATACTTTTTATGCCAAAACTATATTTCTAGCCCAGTCCTTTCTTTTGATCCTTTAGGTATATATATACAACTACCTTGGTACATCTCCAGTTGGACATTTTACAGACATTTCAAATTCAGAATGAACAACATGAAACCCCTCACCCTTTTTTCCACACCAGTGTTTTTCTACAAGTTTGTCTTTGTGAGTGATACTCTCTCAATTGCTCAACCCAGAAACCTGAGAATTAACATGACTTCTCTTCCCCTCACCTCCTATGTCCCATCAATCACTAAATCCTTTTGATTCTATCTCCTCAGCGCCTTTCAACTGTTTACTTCTCTGTGTCCCCACTGCCATTCTCTCCTAGGCCCCATTGACTTGTCTGGATTCTCCAGAAGTGGTCTATCTGGTCTCTTTCCAGCCACTCTTACCTCCCTCCAATCCATGTTCCTTACAGCTTAGCAGCCAAAATGATTGTTAAGAATGCAAATCTGGTCAAATCACTACACTTCTTAAAGTCTTTTAGTGGTGTCTAGTTCAGAAACCTTATCAATACTCATAAGCCACCGACAACTTGAGCTCTTCCTACTTTCTGACATCATGTTACCTCTCTTATCTCAATTGATTTCCCCGAACTATACCGGACTTCTTGCCCTGTCCCTCCATTATTTTGAGCCTTCACAGGCACTATTTCCTTTCCTGGAATGTGCTATATTCATTTGGTCACATCCTATTAATCCTTTAACTTGATGCTGAAATAATCACTTCCTTTGGGATACTGTCTTATCACTTCCAAAGTTCAAGATCACTGCTTGTGGCAGGCACCATATTTATTTCATTCACTCTTGTGTTTCTAGCAGCCACTAAAGTCCTGGTATTTAGGTGGTGTTCCATAAATATTTGTTGAATGAATAACTTCAGGTGAAGTAAACTATTTTCTTGATATATTAGATTCTATCTGAAATGTCAAAATACTGTATGAAGATTGAATAATTCATGCATAATTGAACTTCCTAATGTCCACTTTGTTGCAGAGCAGGGGAGGATGCCAATGGTTTTCTTTTTTCTACCCTCTGTAGGAGACACCAGTGATAGAAAGTTTGGGCAATTATATAATTATGCTTCTTTTCATGGTACTATCCTATTGTTGGAGGAGGACAAGACACATGACCACCAGCTAATCTATGAGCTGGACCTGGACAATTGGAGGCTCTTCATTCCATCCACCATTCCCACACTAGGAGCTGTTTCGAGGAAACATTGAGAAAGTAAGGTGTTGTTGAGAACATCTGGACTGAATACATGACTGAACCCAGTTAGGACCTCTATATGTACTTTTTAGATTCTGGTGGGTGGATATTTACTTGTCTTAAGGCACTCAACAGAAGCCTTATAAGTATCCTTGCTTATTAAAATTGCCACCTACCAATCTGGAGTGATCTGCCTCTTTTGTTGTTCTTTTCTTGTCTTCAGATTTTACTAGGGAAGCTCCCAAGGTTTTGGACCAACAATTGGTGAGCTAGGACAAGTGGGTGTTGGGAAAGAGGCACCCATGAGAGAAATCCTGTGTTGACCATTGACTTCTATGTGGGGATGGGTGACCCATATGTTAAATACTGGACTGCAGTATGAACATATATGGGGACACCCTGAAAATGCTGACTGGTCTAGTGCACTTGTTTGAGGAACTGAGCGTAGGGCACTGCAACAAAGAAGAGAAACAAATGGCTGCCACAGAGGGCTGGGCTCTACTACGAACAGTTTGCCTGGACACCAATGCCCAATTAAAGGCTGAACTTGAGTTAGAAAGGTGGAAGAAGAGCTGAGATTAGAGAAGGATGTGAGGTTGTCCACAACTCTGTTGGCTTTGGGGCTGACAGATGAGGTGAGAGAGCAGGACAATAGGTTGGTGACCTTAGCATGTCATTCTTCAAAACCAGGTGGTTGCAAGCTGCCCTGGATGAAAGTTGGAGCACTGGTGATAAAGCCTGATTGGGACACGAAGAGGTGGAATCCCTGGGAAAGTGAGGAGATCAAAAAGGAGGATGTTGTGGTGACGGACAGTGAAATGGATGGACACCCCATGCCGTCTGACTCCTAATACAAAAGAAAGCAAAAGAACAGCAACAGTAATCCCAGCCAGCGGGGCAGCCCCCAGTTCAGGTTCATGATGAGAGAATATACTCCCACTGAGCTTATTGATATAGCTGCCAAATTCCAGCAAAAGGCCAGGGAAAGTATCCAGACATAGTGCAGCTATAGGATATGAGGAGGGGCGGTGGGAGTGTGGTGGGAGGCAATGGCATTTTTCTGAGTCAGCAGGAAACAAAGAAAATGAGCAATGAGCACAACATGTGATGAGCACAACAATGAGCACAACAATGAGCACAGCAATGAGCACAACACCATGCCCTCCAGCAGCCCCTGTGCTTAGGGGGTTCAAGGCATTCACTACCTTATAGATTGGATTATTCTAATCTGCAGAGAAGCTAAGCCCGATGAAGGGGGTTTCCCTCCTCCCTGGGCACGTGTGACCCTGGAGATCTCTAGAGGAGATACAATAAATTCTTAGGGAGTCGGGAGTGAGACAGATCACCTATGCCCCTGTCTTTGAAGGCCCTGATTGGGTCACATTCACTGTAGGAATGAGAGCCATGATACTCCAGTCTGTCCCTAGTACCCAGTACAGATGCTAATGGTATCTATGCTGAGCCTAGTTATGGGACAACATGTTTATAATATTGAGCCATTCATTTGCTGGTCTGGGGGAAACTGACAAATCGTGGGAATTGGTGTGGCTCTGGGAAAAACCAGAGACAGAGAGGGAACTTGAAAAGCCAAAAGTTTATCTCAATCAGTTGTAAAGGATCTGGTGAAAGTAACCTGGAAGCGAATGTGGTTTGACTTCATTGCTGCCAAGATCTCACATGAAAATATAGATTGAGAACCTAATAATGTATTGCCTAATAATGTAATGTAAGGAAAGCCTTGAAATTGAACCAAAGTTCAGACCTGCCCCACTTGCTCCTACTATCGCTTATGCCCCACCAACTCCAGCAGATGCCTCAGGGATGCAGTCACACCCTGGGGACAGGATGGAGGCCAAGATTGCCTGCAGGTAAAGGCTGTGGGAGGCAATCAGAGGCTTCATGCTGAGGTCACTATTCACCGATATCCCAGAAACAAACAAAAGGTGATGGCTCTCATTGATACTAGAGCTGAATGTACTCTAATACATGGTCACCTTCAAAAGTTTCCTGTCCCTCTTAGTACCATCGATGGTTATGATTATGATTAGGAAGATCCCTTTGACTATCCAGTTTGGACATTCTCTTCTCTAAGAATATGAGGTTTTAATCTCTTCAATACCAGAGAAAATATTGGGAATTGATATTTTACAAGGTCCAACTCTGAACACCTGTTCAGGTGAATGCCATCTCTCAGTTATAGTATACAAGTGCTGAGGGGAAATGTCACCTGGGAACCAGTAACAATGGCAACTGTCAAATAATATAAATTGCCTGAGGGATGTAAGGAAATGCGAGAAAGTATCCAAGGACTGAACCAAGTGGGTATTGCTCTCCCTGTCCATGGTGCTTTTCAATAGCCTGGTATGGCTAGTAAAAAAGCCAGATGGCTCATGGCGGAAGACTGTGGACTACCGAGAATTCAACAAGTATTTTTCTCCATTCATGCAGCTGTGCCCAACATTGACAACATTTTAGATAGCTTGGCCAGGGTCCCAGCAGTGTGTCACATTGTACTGGACTGAGCATATGCTACATGCAAAAATCAATCTGTCTTGCAGCTGCCTGAGACAAGCCTCATAAATCAGTTCCCTTGCTATTAAATCTGCCACCTACCACTTGGGAGTGGTCTGCCTCTTTCTTTAGTACCTCCTTGACCTCTGTGTATAGGTGCCAGTTTCAGATTATAGCTGGGAAGCTCCTGATATTTTGAACTAACACCTATACTTGTGAATTCAAGGCCATGTGAACAATGAAGAGTAGATAATTGGCTAGGTTACATGAAACATTTCATGTTCTCTTCTTCGTCAAGCCTGATAACTGGAAAATGAGAAATAGAGGTTGCTCCGAAGTCTTACTGAGTTCCTAATACAAAAAGTCTCAGGTACTCAGGAAATGCCAAAGAGAAGAAAGGATGCTTTATCTTCTTTCGTTAAAAAGAACTCTTTTGTCCAAGCCACTCCCTCAACAGCCAGCACTTCACAGGATGGTTACACAATTGAGTTTGCTATAAAACTGATGTTTTGTTGAGAGAACTGTGGTCTGTCGTTGGAGCTTTTGATTGTAGCTAAAGCGACCCTAAATGGGATGAACCAAGCGGGTGAAATGGGAAATACCTTTAACCAGAACATTTCCCAGTGTTACCAAGTCAAAGCAGGTGTGAGATATTTATCAATTTAAATTTCTGCTGTTCATATCTTTCAAAGCAAATGCTGCTAAAACATGTTAAAGGTCAATTTATTTGAGTGGATCTCAACCAACAAAGAGAATTTACACAATTTTTTTCTACCTGTACTTTTAACTTCACATTTTCTTATGAAATGCATTTTGTTTTTCTCAACCTTTCATTTCTTAGTTTCTCAATTAGCAACATTAATTTTAGAACAGAATGCAAAATGGAATTGATGCAAGGACATATTAAGCTAGATTTTAAGAGAACCTCTAATGAAGTTATAAAATGTTTTCCATGGATGTTTTAAAGACAGGAAATAAAACAGACAAGTAAGCTCTTTGGTGCCTGGCATGATGCTAAATGCCTCCATGTAAGCATTCTTGAAAGTATTACAAATGAGGAAAAAGTTGCAGAAAATTAAACTACTGCTGAGGGTCATACAGTTAGAAGAGACAAGAGGCTTCCAATCTATGCCTGTCTCCTACTCTATGCTGTCCTTCCTATGGTGATGTAGGCACAATTCTGTCTATAAGTCATGATGTAGTTAAGAGTGAAAATTTTGTTCTCGGACCCAGGTTTGAACGATAGTGTGGGTTCTTTCTTTCTTTCTTTTTTTCTTTCTTTCTGTAAGTTTATTAATTTATTTTGAGAGGCGGGGAGGGGCAGAAAGAGAGAGAAAACCAAGCAGGCTCTGCACTGTAAGCGGGGAGCCTGATGCAGGGCTTGAAACCACAAACTGTGAGATCATGACCTGAGCCGAAATTAAGAGTTGGACACTTAATGACTGAACACCCAGGGGTCCTTCATGGGAGCTTCCTTTCTTTTTTCTCTTTTTAATTTTTAAAAAATGTTTATTTAATTTTGAGAGAGAGAGAGAGAGACAGAGCACGAGCAGGGGACGAGCAGAGAGAGAGGGAGCCATAGAACTTGAAGCAGGCTCTAGGCTTTGCCCTGTCAGCACAGAGCCCTACATGGGGCTCAAACTCACAAACCATGAGATCATGATCTCAACTGAAGTCGGATGCTCAACTGACTGAGCCACCCAGGCACCCTTTCATGGGTACTTTCTGTTATCTTAAGAAGTTAGTTTACCTCTGATTCCAAAGTTCTGAAAACTTGGGCCTCATGCCTATCTCTAGAGTTGTAAACACACTATTACCAATTACTGTTATATATATATATATATTTTTTACTGTTATATTTTTGACCATATTAAAAATCAGGCCAGATACAGATCTTGTGGGAAGGTATTAGAGACTTCCCGAGTAGTTATTCCAGCTCATGCAAAGGCTGTTCAGCTCACTTTCTAGCTGAACTTTCTTTCTCTTCAATTTCCATTCCATCATTTGAGGGTTTAACACCTGTTTCTCCTTTTACATTTTGATAGCTTGTAGTCCTTATTTTCTTTACTCTTTGCAATAGACTGAGAGGAGATAATTATGTGAACATGTCTAGTGCACTGGTCATTAAAAATAAGTGTTGTCTCTCTCCCTACTCTAGTCACTCAATAGCTCCAGTAAATTGGTCTTAATGTAGTGATTGGATGTCTCAGTGCTTCTTGGGGATCTTGGTGAAAACTATTGTAAAAGGTTTTAGTAAAGATCTTATACCACAGGAATTTAATGTTCCCTGCCTTGACTTAACCAGATGGAAGAATGTGGAGGAGGAAAATGGAATGGGTGTGTGAAACAGGAAAACTCTGGGAATAATTTTTTTGTAACCTCTATCAGAATTTGTTAATGAGGAGAGTTTCACAATTTTTAAAGGTATTGGAATTATGTCTTTCTTATATAACATTGTGTTCTTAGGTTGTGGAGCCAAGAGTTACATTTTAAGAATAATATAAAGGGAAAGCAACTCACCCGGGGCTTGGCAGTGCAGTAATGGAAAAAGAAAGGTTCTGGAGCCAGGAAGACCTGGATGTGAGTCTGGGCTTTGCCACTTACTAGCTGCTTTGTGAGAGTAACTCAACTTCTCTGAACTTTACTCTTTTAATCTATAAAATGAGTATATCTCCCTTGTAATGTTGTATTAAAGAACACTTGATATGTGCTAGTTTACTCTTAATCTAGTGGACATTCTTAAATGGATAGAATTGTTTTTTCCATATTTGATATAGGGATTATTTCCATGTGGATGTTCTGTCACTCATTATAACGAGAGATACCAACAAGCTGTTATAAGACAGGCAATGTACCAGAAAAAATATGCAGCTTTTCTCAAAAACATTATACTATGTCTAAATTAGGGCTGACTGGAAATTCCTCCACAGTCCTCAAGTTAATCAGCTAGTAAGCATAATTATCTTTGTCATGGCCTATTTCTTAGTAGAAATCGATCTCGATTTTAAAGGGCTGTCAATGAAGCTAGTAACTATCTTCAGAGCTGATGTAAGGATTAGATGCCATTATGTTAGTGAAGCATGTGTTCAAGAAATGATAGGTATTGTTACCAGTGGAAATACCTTATAAGACCTATCAATTCAGACAATGGTACCGAGGGTTTAAGTACATTTACTATCCAAACTGGATGCAGTCAAATTGTTTACTGTGACTTTATCTTGAGTATTTTGAGAGCTTGCTCAAATTGGGCTGGCTATTTAATGAATTGTTGACTGAATTATTCATCGGACTTCTAGCATATCCAATGTGTAAATATTCTGGTCTGCAGAGGAATAAAATGTATGTCCAAAAAGTGACTTCAACAAATTTAGAGTTTAATAATTTATTGTGACAGAATGAATGCCTCTTGGCCATCTCATCAATTGCTGACAACATTCCACTCTTTTATAATTGAATACAAAATAATAACACATATCAACCAGGAGTCAAAACACCCTTTGATATATTGTGGCATGTGGCTGGGCAAGGGAGGGGCACTCAGACATCCTGGACACAAGAGCTTCATGTGGGTTTTGCTTGGGGTTTTGATTCTTATGGGAAGGCAGCCATAACCACTGAGAAATTTCCATGTGAAATTCAAAGTCTCTTCCTGGAACTTGTGGATAGGGAGAAACTTCCTAAAAAGCTGGCCCACTTCTCATTAGATCTTTGGTCACTAGTGCACTGAAAATAACCAGACACTCATATACTAATTCTTCAGTGAAATATTATTAGATTATTAAAATGGAGTGTGATAATATGAGAAAAGTCATAGAAGATATGTCAACAACTGAACCAGATTGACAGGGTGGGTGAGGCGCAGTGGGGGGTTAGTAGGAGAGAATCTTCTTGAAGAAAGTTATGCCTGAGCGAAGTCCAAAAAGAGAAGGGTTTCCTTTTATCACTGTCAAGCATGGTTCTAATTCAAATATTTTTTGTAGAATGTGACCTCCTTATTCCTACAACATTCTGTAAAACGAATAATATGTAGAAAGATTACATTCTATAAAGGCTCAGGTAGTCTTTATTGTGATCGAAAGTGATAGACTCTTGTTTCATTTCTGATTTTTAATGAGTAGTCCACCTTTAAGTTGATTCATTAACATGATTAATAATAGCAAACATTTATTAAGTGTTTTATCATGTGTCACTATGGTGCCAAACATACGATATGCATTAAGTGAGTCAATACGTGGAAAACACTGAGATCAGTTCATGCCACATAGTAAATGCTCAAGAACATTTTTAGCAATTATCATTATGACAGATCTACTGGTATATACAACCTATTATTGCATAATGGATATGTGGACAATGTTTGAAGAGATTAAGTAATGTACTCAAGGTCAAAGACCTAGTAAACAACAAACTTGGGTTTGGAATTCAGGAATCTCTAAGTCAGAGCCCATGCCCTTAATCATTATGATATACTCTTCAGTTTATTAAAATTGTTCTCTAAAAACCTGTAAACTAAATTCATACTAAGTAAAGGTGAAGAACATGAGCTTATATACATTGCTTTAACCTAGACTATTGCTAGTCAGTTTTTTTAAGGACCTGATTAACGTGTTGTATCTTGTAAAGAACAAGAATTTATTCATTAGTGGGATTTAAAAATATCTGGAGATAAATCAGATATGCATGAACAGGTAGGGTACGGATATACCAAGAATCTGATAATACTGGGAAAAAGAAAGTCTCACTAGGCATGGAAAACAAAATTGTGTTTAAGGGTTCATATAGTGGGAAGGAGTCAGGTCACCATGGGGGTCGGTAAAGGCAAGTGGCAGTCCCTGGGAAATCCAAGAAGCAAACCTGGTAGTCCCTACATTATATTGGGGATGTATATGGTTTTTGCCTTTTGCCATCAGATTTGCATAAAGTAATTTGCCAATCAGCCACATTTATCAAACTCCAGCAAAACAGCAGATCTTGGTCGTGCTTTTGCTTATGTATTTACTCTTTCCTCTTTCTTTCAATTGTTTTTGTTTCATTTCATTCCTTTCTCTTTTAGCTCCTATGATACATTCATGAAATCTCAGGAAGGAAACTCAATCTGAAAGCCAAAAAAACAAAAACAAAAAACAACAAAACCAAAAAAACCAGAAAACAAAAGACAAAAAGTAGTTTGAAAACCACAGCCCTCACTCTCTTGGAAACTGGGGGTATCCTGAAATGGAACCACAGGTGCCAGATTTCTTTTATAGAGATGGAAGACTTCTCTTTAGATTTTCTTCTTGGCTGGGGCTAGTTCACTGCTGAAAATCTAAGAAAGGTATACCTCTAACAATCACTCCCAAACCCACTCTCATCAAACTGAATTTTTGGATTTCACAAATATGTGGAAATCAAACACATATAAATAATCAATGGATCAAAGACAAATCACAAGGGAGATCAGAAAATATTTGAGACTAATGAAGACAAAACATGCCAAAACTTGAGACACAGCTAAAACTAAGCTTTTAACTGTAAAAACTCATATTCAAAAGAGGGAAGGTCTCAAGTCAATATTCCAATCTTCCACTATAAGAAACTGGATAAAGGAAAACAAGGTAAACCCAAAACAAGCATAAGGAATAAAATAATACAGATTAGAAAGGACATTATTAAAACAGAGAATATAAAAAGGCAGGAGAGAATAGAAAAGTAACAAAACCAAACCTTGTTCCTTTGAGAAAATAAACAAAATTGACAAATCTTTCGCTAGACTGACCGAGGAAAAAAAGAAAGACTCAAATTAGAAAAATCAGGATGTTACTTCTGACTTCCAGAAATTAAAAGAATTATAAGGAAATTATATGAACAATTGCATACAAAATTATATGAACAATTGCATGCCAACAAATTAGATAATTTCATCTAAAATGGACAAATTTCAAGAAGGATACAAACTATCCAACCTGATTCATGAAAGAATCTGAATAGACCTATACCAAGTGAAGAAATTGAATTAATAATCAAAAACTACCCACAAAGGAAGTGCCAGGCACAGGTTGTCTTCACTGGTAAATTCTACCAAACATTTAAAGAAAAATCAGGGGCGCCTGGGTGGCTCAGTCGGTTGAGCGTCCGACTTCGGCTCAGGTCATGATCTCGCACTCCATGAGTTCGAACCCGCGTGGGGCTCTGTGCTGACAGCTCAGAGCCTGGAGCCTGTTTTAGTTTCTGTGTCTCCCTCTCTCTCTGACCCTCCTCCGTTCATGCTCTGTCTCTCTCTGTCTTAAAAATAAATAAATGTTTAAAAAAATTTTTTTAAAGAAAAATCAATATCAATTTTAATGAAATCTTCCAAACATAGAAGAGAAGATAACATTCCAATATGACTCTGGTAATTGCTGGTATTATGCTAATACCAAAATCAGACAAAGATATCAAAGGAAAACCAAACACTGTAGACCAATATCTTTTATGAGTATACAAACCAAAATGTCCAATAAAATACTAGCAACCAAATTCAGTAGCATATCAAAAGAATTCTATGCAATGACCAAGTAGGACTTATCCCAGGAATGCAGTTTAAGGTTTAACAGTTGAAAATCAATTGATGTAATACACCACTTCAACAGAATAAAGAACCCGAAACCACACAATCAGTTCCGTATGCTCAGAACAAGCATTTGACAAAACCCAATACTACTTCAAGATAAAAACATTCAATAAACTTGGAATAGAAAAACTTTTGCAATATGATAAAGGAATTTACAAACAACCTCACAGCTAAAATCCAACTTCATGGTGAGAGACTGAATCTATCTGTACCCTAAGATGAAGAACAAGACAAAGATGGTTACTCTTGTAACTGCCATTCACATTACTTTGGAGATTCTGAGCAGGGAATTTAGGAAAGAAAAAGAAATAAAAGTTTTCCAAAGTAGAAAGGAAGAAATAAAATTTTATCTATTTGAAGATGACATCATGTTATGCATAGAAAATTCTAAGAAGTCTACTAAAAACTATGAGAAATCTTATATGAGATGAGTAAGTTTGCAAGATACGGGATCAATATACAGAAGTCAATTGAGTTTCTGTGTATTAGCAATGGGCAATCTGAAAATTAAATGGAAAACATCCATTTATCATAGCATCAAAAAAATGGGAATAAGTTTAACAAAAAAGTACAAAACTTACACTCTGAGAGCAAAAGAAAATATTAAGAGAAATTAATAAGTAATAAGTCCTAGTAAGTAGAGAGACATCTCATATTCATGGATTTGAAAACTTAATAGTGTTAAGATGGGAATTCTTCTCAGATGAAAAGTACATAAGTAAACCCTTATATTTATGTTGAATTGATTTTTAACAAAGGTAGCCAGACAATTCAATGCAGAAAGAAGTTTTTTCAATAAATGGTGTCAAGATTCCTGATATCCACATGCAAAAGAATGAAATAGTTTCCTTTCTCACATCATGCACTAAATTATCTCAAAATAGATCATAGGACTAAATGTAAGAGGTCAAATTATAAACTTTTTAAAAGTAAACTTAACAGGAACCCATGGGGGAGGGGAAGAAAAAAAAAAAAAAGAGAGGTTAGAGTGGGAGAGAGCCAAAGCATAAGAGACTGTTAAAAACTGAGAACAAACTGAGGGTTGATGGGGGGTGGGAGGGAGGGGAGGGTGGGTGATGGGTATTGAGGAGGGCACCTTTTGGGATGAGCACTGGGTGTTGTATGGAAACCAATTTGTCAATAAATTTCATATATATATATAAAAAAAAAGTAAATGCAGGAGTATATCATTGGGATGTTGCTTTAGATAAGGCCTTCTTAGAAGTTAACACAAGCAACAAAATAAATAGAAATGTTGGAGTTTAGGGGTGCCTGGGTGGCGCAGTCGGTTAGGCGTCCGACTTCAGCCAGGTCACGATCTCGCGATCTGTGAGTTCGAGCCCCGCGTCGGGCTCTGGGCTGATGGCTCAGAGCCTGGAGCCTGTTTCCGATTCTGTGTCTCCCTCTCTCTCTGCCCCTCGCCCGTTCATGCTCTGTCTCTCTCTGTCCCAAAAATAAATAAACGTTGAAAAAAAAAATTTAAGAAATGTTGGAATTTATCAGAATTGAAACTTTTGTGTTTTAAAAGATATATCAAGAAAGACAACTCACAATATTGGAGAAAATATTTGCAAATCGTATATTTGATAAGGGACTTTTATATGTATATAGAAAGAACTCTTACATCTAAGTAATGAAAAGACATATAACCTAATTAAAAAATGGGCACAAAGTCTCAATAGACATTTTACCACTGGTGCTTGGCTTGCTCCTTGCATGTCTGACTTGATCATTGTTTATATTCAAATCTTATTTTGTGTATGTATATGAGTGTATATGGGGCAGGTGCCGTGGATGACCTTTTAAGTTGTTATTAGTGACTTATACTCCAGGGCAAATCAATTTTGGAAAAAGATTTAATCAGGGAAATGGGGAAGAACCTGATGAAGGTGAAGGCACTAGATATCATGGAAACAAGGTGAATGGAATTGCAAAAGGCTGAGAAAAGGAATGTTGGAGGAACTAGAAGCCTGCCTTATTAATATCACTGCTCAACCTAGAGCTCTACTTTGGTTGTCACATTCTTGTAGACATGAATTCCACAGGTAAAGGTCCCCATTGTATGGGTGGGACTGGCCAAGAAAGACTTTGTCCTACTTTTATGAAGACTTTTGCAGTCAATAGCTGCACCAGACTAGGTCAAATCATGGAACGCCTGGGCGAAATTCCTCTGTCTGGGTTGTTGGAAATACGTGAGGAGAAAATAGGGCTATCAAATTATCTAGATATCTCCAGGCTGAATGCTCTCCTCTGTTTGGTCCAAGGACTCTAGGTTCATGATTCTCAGTTTTTGGGAAGAACATTTTTCCTGGGGATGGGTAAAGATCATATCAGAATTTGAAGGATGAGATTTGAAGATGCAAGTTCAATATACTTATTCTGTTAGTAACACAAATTACAGAAAACAAAGTTCCTCAGTCCTTTCCTTGGGGGAAATACGCAGGAGATGAATGAGAAAGCACTGTTGGAAACATGGGATAGAAAGTGTTGACAAATAGGGCTGTAGACTAGCAGGATGTAAAGAGGTCAGGAACAAAGGATATTCCTCTTTGATGAGATACAAGGGAGCTTTTAGTACTTGGAGCAGTGCAGCTAGGGGCTGCATTTGACTCAGTGACTGAGTGCTGAGGGGAAGTGTTAGCCAATCGGGATGTCTTGTGTTGATCACATGTTCAGACTTCTCTCCAGCTTTTCACGGAGCCTCTCATGAGAAAGAGCATAAAAGTTTTTCATGTGGTCCATATAGACTTTCCTAGGGAGGCTTGTACTGCACTTCAGAAAGCACATGGCTGAGCAACTTGAACTACTGATGCCACATCATTGGTTGGACAGAAAAAAAGTCTTATAGTTTTTAGGGGTATTTGAAGTCATATGCTCTTTTTTATATGTAAGATTGCACAAGGATGAAATTTCAAGTCAAGTATTAAGCTGACTTTTCTAATGGGAGTGATCCATGTCTGTAGTGGTGTGAATTAATCACACCTTCTAAAATAGAATCATTAATTCACAAATATGCCTAAAAAAGTGTGCTGGTTATTCTCCTTTTTCTCACCCTTCAGCCCTAACTCCTAGATCTACTCTGGTCTCTTGAGCTCTGGATGCTGACTCCTGAGAAAAAAAGGATCCTTGGGATCTTTTCTTGCCTTGCGTTAGTTTGGGTTCAGGCAATGAGAAGCACCAGCAGGAGATCAGAGGAAGGGGAGATGAGTTATTTTGATGTCTCATCTCTGGCAGTAGCCATGTCCCATCACACTGTACCTCCTGCTGGGAGTCTTCCTCTCCTCAGTTCCAAGTCTCAGTGAGTTCTGACAACAACAATATCCATTTTTTCTCCCCAGATCTCTTCACAACTGACTGAGGGTGGTAATGCCTTCCTATTAGCAAGTACCATTCCTAGTCCCTGGATGCTTTACCATTCTTAGTTTATTTTCTTAACTTTCTCACACCTTTGTAAACCTTATCTTTATTAAAGGCTTATTCTTTGTACCCTTTTGGAGAAATTTCTTTTTCTAAGACTCTGACTGATACACAAGGTGTCAAAATTTAAGAAAAAGAACACTGGCTTGGAATGAGAAGTGGATTGGCAATGAACTGATTCAGTGGTCCTTGGGGAAAAGGCTTTAGCTTTTCTTAGCTTCTATCTTGCCTCTTGTAAAAAGAACAGGAAATTATTCTCTGACTATACCAAGCACAGCATAAATGGCTGAAAGAGAAAGTGGCAGGCTGGATTGGATGACAAGTCTCATCATTTTTAGGTAGTGGAAACATACAAGACAAACAGGCCAAAATCAGGCACTGTGGGGAAATTTTTATCTTTGTAAAGGAGGAATACTAAGAGGAAATTCAATCTCAGGCCACATATAATTTAAGGCTGGATTTCTTTTAGATAAGGAAAATTGATGTATTGGCACAGGAAGTTGGGGAGACTTGGAATTTTAAGGGGTTCATGTAGGAAAAGGCAGCCTTTATGTTGATTCCCAAATGCTGTAATTCAGAATTAAGTCACAGAGAAGATATCAGCAGATTGCCATCATTGTGTAACCACATGTGCCAAGAGTTGCTGCCTAAATGCCCTGGTGTCCCTGTGGACTCTAGTTTTAGAAGGTTGCAGGAGCACTCTGGGTCCAGTGTGTTCATTCAGTTCTTAGACTTTGTCAAATTACACTTGCACACTCCTAAGAAACTCTTTTTCTTTTTTTAATCTTACTTTTCCATTCCTAGTTCTGAGAAAGCACAAAAATGGGTGGTTTAAAAATAACTATTACTTTCCATTTTATTAAGATGCAGGTGAAATTTCAGGAGTGCCTGGGTGGATCAGTCTGTTAAGCACCCAACTCTTGATTTTGGCTCAGGTCGTGATCTCATAGTTTGTGAGGTTAAGCTCCACATCTGTCTCTGTGCTGATAGCAAGGAGCCTGCTGGAGATTTTCCATCTCCCTCTCTCTCTGCATCTCTCTGCTCTCTCTTTAGCTCTCTCAAAAATAAAAAATAAGCATTAAAGAAAAGATGCAGGTAATTTTTCAATAAAACCAGATTTATTCATTAGGCTTACAGAGATCTGCTTTCCTGGAGGGCTCTAATGTACTGTTAGAACTTTTTCAGAAGGCTAGCTGTCAAAATGTCAAATGTGGGGATGAATGAGTTAGTATGGGGGGAAATTAAGCAGAGAAAAAAATGAAGAAATTGGTGGAGAAAAGGAATTTATTTGGAAAGAGATACACACAGAGATTGAGAGCTAAATTTTGTTCAAAAATGGAAAGAGGAATGATGGCTGTATTATATTAGCTTATTGACTAGATGTAGAAGAAATGAAAAAAGAAAGATGTAGAAGAAAGTTATATTTTGAGAACTTCTCATTAAATATTTAATTTGGGGGCAAAATCTCCAAAAGAAATGCTGAAGATGATGAGTCACAAAAATATGATATTCATATAAATATTGGATGAATACATTTATAAGAAGGCTCAAGGATAGGTGTCTAACATAATTTGGTTCATTTTGAAAACATGAACAAATGGAATAATATCCACCACTTGATTCTTTTCATTGTTTTCCATTCACTATGAGAGAGGAAAGAGGTCAACAAAGATGAGCATAGGCTTCTTAATAAAGTGAGAATAATCATTTAATTTATGTCTGTGATTGGAATAGCTTCTCTAGGTGTATGTATCCTTTATCTTCCAAAGCTAAGGAACACTCTCTATTAGACCATGGCTGTATGTATATCTTTTTGAAATTCTTCCAGCTTTTATAGTTATGTTTGATTTTATTTGGGGTATTTTTTTTCCCTAGCCAGCATTGTCTGTACATACGGTTCCAAGGAATCCTTATTTCAAGAACAGCTTGAATGAATTCCACTTTGGCATATCAGAGCAAGACCTAAATGTTTCATCCTGTTAGTATGTCATCTTTTGGCACGTATACTATCATTATTCATGGCACTTAATTCTGTGGTCATCTTATTTTTACTTGTTGCTTTATCTATAGCTCTTGTTCCCTCTATCCAAAAGCACCAAGAAATTATCTTTGGAAAAGCAATAGGAAGCCTAATTGTTATTGTGGGAGCTGGTGATACCTGGAGATATAAGAAAGGTACATACACTGGAAAAACACAGAAGTTGAAATGGTGGACCAGTTCTCTAACTTCTTGTGCATATTATCAAGATATTATTCTCTCTTGATATTTATCATAGAGTATAAGGAATTTTTTGTAATTATTTCCATAAGACACTAGAGTAAATAGCTTTATAAAATTGTAGACTTTTAAATTCTGATTATTCTGATGCTATAGTGGTCTTTATAGAAATGATATGCAAAAGTCTTGAGAGTTAATTTGAAATAAACTTCTTGAATATCCAAGTGCCTCAGATGCTTAGTTTATACTTTCCAAAGACCTTGTATTATGATTTTCAAAGGTCTTTTTCACTTAAAAATTTTTGATGACACCCATTGACATTTAAAAAAATTTTTTTAAAAATGTTTTTTATTTAGGGGCGCCTGGGTGGCGCAGTCGGTTAAGCGTCCGACTTCAGCCAGGTCACGATCTCGCGGTCAGTGAGTTCGAGCCCCGCGTCAGGCTCTGGGCTGATGGCTCGGAGCCTGGAGCCTGTTTCCGATTCTGTGTCTCCCTCTCTCTCTGCCCCTCCCCCGTTCATGCTCTGTCTCTCTCTGTCCCAAAAATAAATAAATGTTGAAAAAAAATTTTTTTAATGTTTTTTATTTAATTTTGAGAGAGAGACAGAGTACGAGCGGGGGAGAGGCAGAGAGAGCAGGAGACAGAATCCACAAAGCAGGCTCCAGGCTCTGAGCTGTCAGCACAGAGCTCGACGCGGGGCTTGAACTTACAAACTGTGAGATCATGACTTGAGCCAAAGTCAGATGTTTCACCGACTGAGCCCCCCAGGCGCCCCCCATTGACATTTTTAGGTCTTTCAGCATTTCAGCTGTAAGTGAGCAAAGGTAGGCAGCAAGAGGCTGCCTACTATATATTGGGGCCTCAAATATATAACATAGTCCAATGCACAGTAAGCTGAAAGTCACATTGCATCCATCAGATATACTGTGTTGCATATTTCTCTTGGTGTTTCATTGGTGTTATTCCTGTTTTCGCTTGAATTCTAATGATTGGTTTAACATAAATTACTGAATATAGGGTTTATACTTCCTTAGACAAGACCACAAGTAAAACTTTAAGCTAAATCTTAGGCTCACTTTGTTGGTGGCAAGGCCCACCAATGAGTCACTACCTCTGGGATTTTACCATTTTCTCAGATAAGAACATTGCAACATAACTAAGTGATTTTAGTTTCCTAGAGGAAGGGAAGTGCTGGCAGATGGAGCTTCTTGTAAAAAATATGTGAAGGAACATGAAGTGAGGAAAGAGAAGACTGGGAAGGCATAGCGTTGTATTGGGAGAGGGAAACGGGAACCAGATGGTAGAGATAGGATCTTGCAGTCAATCTGAGGAACTTAACTTTTGTCTTAAGGATGAGCATGAAGGTGATAAAGAGAGGATGAGGGAGGTATTTACTCCAAGTGTGACATGATCAGAAGTGCCCAGTTATTCAACCCAGGCTTATCCCTGGCACAGCAGGGTCTCAGTCACTCTGGAATTCTTTCCTTCAGGCGTTGCCTGGGAAACAGAGGCATCCATGAACCGGAAGAGAGAGAATGAGACTGTTTCTTAGAGTTTTCTTCTTGCCCAGGGAATGGCTACTTTGCTGAGTTCAAGAGGGAAACTAAACTTGCTTATGAAATTTCTTTTAGGTGGCCCATCAACATATTTGTTTGTATAGAGTTAGTAGACCAGAAGAGCAATAGCTCCTCCTCCTAATGCTTCTTCACTGCATTTAAGCACATTTACATTTCCTAGCCAATTCTGACTAAATGGAAACTCAAATCCTACAAATCCCGACAGAGGTATTAGATTGTTATCAAGTGCCTTTTCTTTAAAAAAAAAAAAAAAAAGAAGGCGGGGCTTTTATTCACTTGTTCCTCATTCTCATTTTTCATTAATTGTGTAGGTGGAGACTTGTAAGAACTCCCTTGAGCAGGCAGCTATGTTCACTGTTCAAATGGGCAATCATTCTTCTAAACCAATCTTATCCTCAAGACAAGAGGAAAAGGAAGAATAGGAGATTCAGTTTCTTCCCCAGGCACAGAGTGTTCTCATTTGAGAATGTATTAAGATTTTCAAACTGGATTACTGTCCCAGTGATTGAGAATTTTAGATTATACTGATAATCAGAGAAGTTATCTGAGAAGTAATTAAACAATAGAGCTTCTCAATCTACACTAATGGAAACCCATATTATAGACATGTGTTACTATTAAAACACATAGTGGACACTCAAATATGTTTTGAATAGATGATTGAGCAAATATCCCCCTGGGAATTGAAGGACTTATCTTAAAAACATATGGTGTTCCAGTGTAAAGACTAAACTGTTTGGACATATCTCTCTGTGGGATTTTCACAGCTTTGGCCAGATTTTGTTTTGTTTTGCCTGCTTCTGTTTGCTTGATAGTGAAGATTTGAAATCTGAGGCTTTCCAAGTGCAATTTATCAATCTTGAGTCCTCTATTTCAACAGAGCACATTTAAAATGTGTTTTTTATTATTAATTAATTTATTCAGAAGCACTGTGTCAGCCTCTTTTGGTAAACCGATGAAGTAAGTCACCTCTTGCACTCACACAAATTCTTATTCTTTGTTTATAGCACAGGACCATTTCTTAGAAAATATGAAAGTAACATTATTTGGAAGACAGGTGAGATGGTAGCCAGTTAGCTATCTAACACCTTTATCTGAATAAATTTCCAGAGTTTTAAATGTGGCACAATTTATGAGTTCCTTTCTTTCTGCCTATAAATATACCCAGGTTTCCTCCTTTAAAAAAATCACACTTTAGACACTTTATGTCATTCTTTCCTTTCACTGCCAAACTTCTTGAAAAACTTCTTTGCCTGTTGTCTTCATCTTTTCGCCATTGGCTTCAGCCATAATTCCAACAGACATGACTGGGATTCCCATGACTCAGCTCAAATGGCTCTTGCAGGGCCACTGAAGATTGTTGTAAACAAAGGCTTTTTTCTTTTTATACTATTCTCTTTGATGTTTGCTGCATGAGACACTTTTGGCCTCCCGCTCTGTCTTAAATCTCTCTTCCCTTGTTTCCCATGGTATTCACACATTCTAATTCTGTTATCTGAATGGCTGCTCTCTCTTGCCTGATGGTCCACTCCCCTTTGTTTCCTGAATATGTGGGCACCTGTAGGGTTTTCTGGTTTGCCGTACTTCCATTCTTCTTCTTCTGGTTCTGGCACCTTGGTTTCTCTTCAGAGAATCAACTTCTGTGTCATCTTCAGTCCATGTAGTCCCAGAGGGGCTGACCCAGCAACTTGGTTCCAGGGCTCTGTACTTGGCCCTGGCCTCTACAATCAGCATGTTCTATCCCATTCCTCCTCTCTTTCCAAAGCAGTGATTGGTTAAGGGATGGTTGTTTGCCCCAATTTGAGCTGATCAGGGTCAGCCCTGGAACAGTTGCTACAACATTGGGAAGGAAAGTTTTTTTTTTTTTTTGTCTCTGGCAAAGTTAACTTTTTATAATGCCAATCAAGTTAGAACTGCAGGTGACAATTTTACCTCTATAAAAGGAAATGAGGTCAGCATCCACACAGGATGAAGAGGGGAAGGCTGGGGTGTCAGAGCCTGAGCAGGTAAAGAGGGCATCCATGCAGGGAGGGGAAGAGGCAGCGGCCATGTGGTGCAGGGCATCAGGGCAAAAGCAAGTTAATGTGTGCTTGGGTCTGCAGTGGCTTGGAGAGAGGTTTTTGAGTCCAAGTGGTGAGGTTTAAATACTTGTTACTTCTGTTTAAATATAATGTTTATTTACTTGCACATACATATAGTTTAAATTTTAACAATTTTAATAATTTTATAATTTAATAATTTTAACAACTGATTCATAAAACTCCTGAAAATTTAACAATTAACTCCATCTTATCAATCTTTCTAATTGAATATCCGTTGATGTTTCTTGGATAAATTAATTATTACTATGATGGCTGTTGAATGGTAGTATTTTATAATTCAGTTGTTCTTGGTATACTTATTAGTTGGCTTTCTAACCCTAAAGAACAACTGTTTGTTTGTTTGTTTGTTTATTTATTTATTTATTTATATGTATATATGTATATATGTATGTATGTATGTATGTATATTTGTATGTATGTACAGACTCACTGATTTTTATTCAATAGGTTAGAATCCTAACCTATTTTGATGCTCAATCATCCCCGCAATTTGGCCAGTGAGAAGCCCTTCAAACTGGCATCTATTACCTTTTTTATTTTTTTTATTTTGGGTAGAGATAGAGCTCGAGCAGGGGAGGGGCAGAGGGAGAGAGAATCTTAAGCAGGCTCCAACACAGGCTCTGGGGAGTCAGACATAGGATTTAATTCCATGACAATGGGATCATGACATGAGCCAAAATCAAGAGTTGGACACTCAACCGACTGAGCCACCCACGTGCCCCTGTTACCTTTTGACATGTCCTCATAATTTTTTTAGGACTTTCTTTTGGATTTTTAGTTACCTTCTGGTACAGGAAGAAAATTCTCTGTATGTTTACATATTGTTCAATCCCATGTGTAGATGACTATTCTCTTCTTGCCATTGCTGTCTATAATATGGATGCCCTGATCATTCCACTTGTGTCCCTACAGCCCACTCTAGGGTACCACAGCTCTGAATAGTCACACTCTTTGTCTGCTTGGGCTGCTGCACCTATCCCCATGCATAGATGATCTCCTTCCCCTGTTTAGGCCCTGGCATCCACTACTTCCTCATCTTTCTCTGTGTGGACATAGTCACTATGTAGTTTATGCTTTTATGTATTACTTGACTCAACTTTGTTGTTGTTTTGTTGAGGAATTTTTCTTCTGTCAGGAGCTGGCAAACTTTGTAAAGGGCTATATAGTTAATATTTTTGATTTGTGGACCATGTATTTTCTGTTGTATCTGAAATTGTTCAGTTCTGCCATACTGAATGAATAAATTGTGGTTGTGTTCCAATAAAACTTTATTTACAGATGGCTGGCCCACAGACTATTTGTTGACCCTTGTTCTTGTTCATGAGGTCCATAGTTTTGGTCCATAGTTTTCTTTAATACTTTTGTCAATTTGGGTATCAGGGCAATGCTGACATTATGAAATGAATTAACGTTTTCTCTCCTCTGTTATTTTCTGGAAGAGATTGTGCAAAATTGTTATTATTTCTTCCTTAAATATTTGATAGAATTCACGAGTGAAACAATCTGAGTCTGAAGTTCTCTACCAGCCTAGAATTTTCTACCAACTGGACTGTAGAGGTCAAGAGCTCATTCCATAATAAGCAGGAATGGTGCTTCAATAGTGAATCTTTCTCTGACCATCCTTTTTTTTTTTTTTTTTTCAAATCAAATAACTGTTAACCAAAATACATTTTTTTGAAGGAGTGCCCACTTTCCTCTGAAATTCCTAAATGAAACCTTGATCAATTTAGAATAAAAAAAATAAGCCAACTTTTATTTTTCTAAATTGAAAAAAAGGTAGAAAAGCAGTTAAGTCTCTGTGTATCGATGTATCTATGTATCTATGTATCTATCTACCTATCAAATCTTTTTGTCTATCATCTATCTGAAAATGTAAACCCTAGCAAGCAGAAAATATAGTAGATATTCTGACATACTTTTTGTTATAGAGGTAGTGATGTATATGACGCTCAGTTTAGCATCTGAACTTACCATATGTTAAAATCTTATAGTGACATACCATCTCACGGTCATAAGTCCTGGATGTCAGTTGATATTACTCTTGAAGTATTCCAATGTAAGGACAGGATGTCTAGGTCCTTCATATAATGCTCACAGTTTTCCAACAACATGCACAGAAAAGTGAATCTTCCTAGAGTTTACTGGCCTAAGTGGAGAACACCACAATATTCTTACTCACAGGTAGCTAACAATACAACTTTGACCTGCTGGAAACAAATAGAGCTTAAAAATATGTTCACATGGCCTATAGTAATCTTAATAACTTTCATCTTCCTTACTCTGTGTCCCTTCCCGCTTAATTATCTCTTTATATCAGGTGCTATAATGAAAGCAGCTAAGAAAAAGGGGTTATAGGTTTATGTTGACCCTGAGGGTATATATGTAGTATATTTGAGTCCTACAAGCAGACTAGAGAAGCCAAGTCTAAAATTAATGACCTTTTGTTCTTGGGAAAGATACATTCCCTAACAGTGAATGAGTCCCTGTCTCTGACCTCACTGCCAAGGGCATGTTTATGCCGTTCGGTTTGCCATCTGAACGAGATGTTTCTGTTCCGCAGACTGCCAAAAGATACTGTGTGCTTCCTTAAACCATTATCAGCCTAACCTGCTACAGACATTGAGTGGTAAGGCCGAGGCTGTACTTGGGCATCTTCTTTGTCCCTTCAGGGCCACTCCTCCTGATTCTCCACCCTGCTCTATGAACAGCAGGCTAACTTTTGGGGATTACAATTATGGTCTCTCTTGCTCTCTGGTCATAAGTCGGATTTGGCCAATGGGGAGGCACCCCTCCTTGTAGGTTCTGAGCCGACCAGAGGGTCACAAATCCAGTAAGATGGTCTTCTCCATATAGCTCTCTCTTGCTAACCACTACCTCCTTTTCCCTCCTCAGGCATGATATCACTCCTCAGGAGTGATAACTAGAATCACTAGCCCTCAGGATCTTGTGGTTATGATCCTGCACATTATTGGTGCACAATAATGGTCCTGCACATTATTTCTGTAACTGGCCCTTTCTTAAAATGTCATACTTTCTTCATTTGAGCACACCATCTTTTTCCAGCTGATATCTAGACTGATACAGAAGGATCTTTACAACAAATCTTAATCTTTTTTATTTCTCTGATGTCATGCCATACCACTTCTTAGCTTGATTTCCCTCGATTAAAATCAACTCATCAAAAAATTTGCATGGACAATAAAAAAACTGGGAACTCAATCTTGTATTTCCAGTAGGTAAATTAGTTTTGTGTATCCTCAAGGTTAATTAAATATAAGCTGGTTAAAGCTTGTTGCTCCAAGATTCTGTTTTGCAAGTTTTTTGGAGCACTCTTCACCTCTGACTATATATACCTTAATGTGAGGTTGTACCCTCAATTCTCAATAGAATGAACTCTCCTTAAAGTCTGTTCTGCCCAAAGAATTAAAAGGTGAGGAAGAGTCCTCCAAAGTTCTCTGTGTAGAAAAATCTAGGTCAGATCTAAGGAAGCTTCAGCAAGATTGATGCTTGCTTTTGAAAACAGGGTAAATAGCAGTTACAATGAAACATTTTTCTGTATCTTCCATATCTGATGGACACTCTTATCTAACTTAGAGGCCTACTTACTACATGTTGGTCTACTCAGAGCCACATGGTACTGGCCGTCTTCTCTCCATCCTGTTGCTCTGGCATTTGGATAATATCTCTTACTGATACAAATGGCCTCTTAATGTGTTTGCTGCTGATTTGTTCCTGGGGAGTGGATGCAAAGTGTCCATGGCAATGCTCTGCAGATTCAGGATCTGCTGATACCTCATATTCTCAGTATCCAATGGGAATATTACTGTTTCTACTCTTATATAGTGTTTACTTGCTCATTTATCACAGCCTTGTTTCTATAGAATTTAGATAATGAAGTCAAAACTCATTGGCTGGCAGATAGATGGCTCATTGTCCTTGAACCATCCATGCTAAGAATGAGTGGATCCTGTGGAACATATGTGTTTCTAACCATGAGTGGACCCCTGGTCAACCTGTTTTGCCAGCCGTAAGGACATTCTGAAGGAGAATGTTCATATCAAGTTGGGACCTCTGCTACTCTATAGGAAGACAAAGTGGCCTCCCTAACGGCCAAAGCAGTTCCTGGCATTGTACTTTGGTATAGGTTTTGCAGAGTCCCTAACCTCTTCCTCTAGGTTTTTCATTGTAAAATAGCACATATAATAATATCTACCTAATGGAATTGTTGTAACAGTGAAATAAAATGTATATGTGAAGCACTGAGTACAGTGACACAAAGTAGGCCTTCAAAACCTTAGTGATTTTTTATTATATATACATATATATATATATATATATAAAATGCTTACATTTTTGAAAATTATGCCTGTTTTTTTAGAAAGTAAAACTTTATGAGTATCTGTGTATAAAAATACTCATGTGTCAATGGATATACTTGCAGAGAGTAATTTGGTAAATAAATTGAACTAGTTTCAGATACCTTCCTCTTAGGGCCCAATTTTTGCAATAACTGTAGTAATAAAGCTCAGATCACAGATCGATTTTCACAATTTCTGAGAGCTAGGATCTCAGAGGTCTGACTTACATTTATTTCTTCCTTTCTTTGTTAAACACTCACAGGAAAAATTTGGTTGAAATTTCCTGTTGACTACTAATTATTAGAAAGCTTCTGTTAGGTGGCACATAGGCAATATTTCAGTAAGTAGAATGCTTTGAATCACACGAAATCTTAGATCAGCCAACTTATATACATGCGTGACCTGGCTGAGAAGCCAGATGACAATGGTAGGGACATATGTGGGGAAAGGAGCAGGTGACGTTTTAGACAAAAAAAAAAAAAAAAAAATCCGCAAACAACAGCACTATAATGCTTTTAGAATATACTTCTATTTTTAAATTCCTGAAATAATAATGTAGCAAATCAAATATTAGCCATCTCCTTTCTCTTTCTGATCTACAGATCCTCTCTCCCTACTGTTACAAATTAATGTCAACCATTTGGTATGTTCCATGTTTTCTATATCCAGATAAGAAAAGTTTTTTCATTTCATTTGTATTATACTATACGCATTATTTGGTTTTCTCTTTTATGTGAAGAGTATATAATAAATATCTTTTCAATTCACTACATATCTTTTTAATAGCTGTAGAGTATTCCATAGATTCTCTAGTGTGATTTTATGATAGTTTATCCAGTTCTACTTCTACTGATGGGGATATAGGTTAACAGATTTTACTGCTACAGTGCCTCAGAAAGCATTAATGATCATTCACCTTTAAATATTGGTCATCTTATTTCTCTAGGTAGAAGTTCAGATATTGAATTGATGGATTAAAAGTTACACACATTTGTGGTTTTGATACATATGCCAAGTCCCTTTCTATGAATATATCAATTCATATTCCCATTACCATTATATAAGAGCCTATGCCAGTAGTGGGGATTATGTACTCCTAAATTTTTCTCATCTGGTGAGTAAAAATGACCTCTTGTTGTCATTCTTTTTTTTTCTTTGCATTTTCAATTCTACCAATGAACTTGAGTGCTTTTATATGCTCGTAAACATAAAAGCATAAATTATATGCTAATGTCCTCTTCTGTGTTCTGTCACCTATGGTCTAGCCTTTCTCATTAGCAACTTGAGGGGCTCTTTGCCTACAAACGTTTACCAGTGGTTAGTCACAAGGGTTGAAATATTTTCTTCCAGTGAGAAGTGCAATCTTTATTTTATTATGGAAACCTTTTACATTTTAATGAAGTCAAATTTGATAAACTTCTGTTTTGTTCATAGAAATAAATAGAATGGTGGTGGCCAGGGGCTGTGGAGAAGGGGAAATGGGGACTGCTTATCAACGTGTATAAAATTTCAATTATGCAAGGTGAATAATTTCTAGAGATCTGAGGTATAACATTATGCCTATAGATAAAAATTACCATATTGTGTGATTAAAAATGTGTTAAGATCTTATGCTAAGTGTTCTTACCAAAATAAAATAAAATAAACCTTAAAACACACACATACACAATTTGATCTTTAATCTATCTGAAATGTATTTATGTAAATGGCTTGACTTTTTTTTTTCTAGATAGATGGCAGTTGTACTGATGTCATTAAATAATCCATCCATCCAAAACTGAAATACCACTTTTGTCATATATTAAGATTTCTTTGGGCTTTCTACTTAATTCCACTTATCTGCTGGATTATTTTCATTTCAATAACATGTTGTTTTGTTAATAGTGATTTTATAGTCAGTTTTAATATCTATTAGGACAAGCTTTTCTAATTGTCTCAGTCCCCTTTTCTTTTAAACATTTGTCTTTTCTTTTAAATACTTTTTGGCAATTGTCACTCATTTATTCATTAATACACATTTTAGTCACAAAAAGTGACACATACCGTTATTTTAATCAATTCAAAATAAAACCCCGTTGGGGTTATGATTAGAATTTCCTTAAATTTTTATTTCACTTTGAAATAAAATGATCATTTTAATGGTAGTAAATTTTCTCACTTAGGAATACAATATATCTTTCTCTCTGTTACTCATTCAGGTCTTGTTTTGACACCTCTAAATAGTCTCTATGAAGCTATTGTAGTGTATTGCTATGACCTGGAAATGTATATAGAAAGTTCATTAAAAAAACAATTATAAATGTTAGAAGGGAGCATTGATATAATTTTATCAGGGATGAAGTTGTGCTGAGAACAGCTAGATAGGGCTGCTGGCTTGGTTCCCTATGGGACTGGGTGCTATATTCAGTAATAGATGGGACTATGAATTAGCTCCCCTGCCCTGGCAGGGCAGCAGAAGGGGACTCAAGGCTGTACAGCATGGTGTTTCGGAATCTGAATCAGGCCAGAGTGTGCACTGAATTCCCTGGTCAAGCAAGGCCACTGGTGTTGCTGTGAAGACAGGGGAAGCCATGGGCTGTGCTCTCTGTCCAAGAGCCACTCCCTGTACATAGGATCATAGGGTTGTTGAATGGGCTTTGCAGCCTCCTGTGTGCTCTGGTTAGTTTTCCTGATCTGACTGGCTGAAGGCTGTTTTCCGCAATGAGGGTGGCCATCAACCAGATTTCCTGCTTGGGCACAGTGGGAGAAGCAGCTTTAAAGCTGATAAAACTCTTTGTCGCCTTAACTCAAGCTGCCCCACACCCCAATTTCCCCTACTAAACAGGGCCACTGGTGTTGCTCTGCAAACTATTTTTTTTAAGTTTATTTATTCATTTTGAGAGAGAGAGAGAGAGAGAGAGAGAGAGAATCAGCGGGTGTGGGGCAGAGAGAGAGCGGGACAGAGGATCTGAGGCAGTTCCGTGCTGACAGCAGACAGCCCAATGTAGGGCGTGAACTCAGAAACCCGTGAGATCATGATCTGAGCCCAAGTCGGACACTTAGCCCACTGAGCCACCCAGGAGCCCCACTCTGCAAACTATTAGCTCTGCTTGTCCCCTTCTTGGTTTGAGTGCCACTAGGTTGCACAGGTGGGGCAGCTGTTGCCTGCTTTTCTGGTCAAATGGGGCCAGAACACTCTCAGTTATGTAGGGTTATGTTGTAGCTCTCTTGTTGAGCAGGAGGGTGAGGGGTCACTCTATGATACTCCTAAGTTCCCAGTTTCTCTGGTTGGGAGAAGCTGGGAGTCTTCATCAACCTTGGCTGTGAACTAATTCCCCTCTCTGTGTGTAGCATGGGAATATTCTATGCCTGGCACTGGCTTTGCTCTGGGGGCAATCAGCTCTGTTCACTCACCTCGCGGTATGACCACTGCTTAATCACACAGCTTCCAGGAGTTGTTGCCAGCTCTTCTGGTCAGATGGGGCCACACTCTTCATAGTGGATGTGCTGATTCAGTTCCTTGCCTGAGCATGGGCAAACTGGGCTCTCGGGTCAGCAAAGTTCCTCATTGGAGGATCTGAATCAGGCAGATCTATAACTTGCCAAGTTCCCTTGTCAGAGTGGACAAAGCTGCCGATGAACAAAGCTGCTGGTGGGGATTAGTGCTTGAGCACTGCAGGAATGAATTCAGTCTGCCAAGATTTTTGTGCTGGTTGTTAGAAGTCCCTCCCACTTCTCTATCAGTAAGATTCCCAGTGGTTGAGCCCTGCAGATTCCTGTGCAATCCCCGTACTGTGAGATCAGAGTAGGGGCTCCAGCAAAGCAACTCATAATGCTGTGGTGGCTGGATGCCCTCCCAGGTTCTCTCTTGTTACTGAAGGAATCAGAGACTGAGGGACCTCTTGGTGTGGTGCTGAGCTATTTTGTGGGTGAGCGATATGGTCAACCTGTAGCCATTTCTTTTACCTTTCTAATACAGTATGTCTTAGTCTCTGTGGTGCTTGGGGTGTTTCAGCCTCACCCTGAGTTCTAAGATCTACTCAATGGTGTCTTGTTCTTGAATAGCTGTTAGTTCTTCTTGTGAGAGAGAGTGAAATCAGAAACAACCTATGTCGCCATCTTGGTGGCATCATTTTATTCCTTTCCTTGCTTTCTGCAGTCACATTTTTTCAGGGTGTGTGTGGAACCAACTACACATGCAGAGTTTTATGGATTAATTTAAACAACATGAAGGAATTGTCCAGACCTTTCTAGTTATAGGACCTCATTTATTATATTAGCAACAGTAACCATCACTTTCATTGAAAATTAATTTCTGTTCTTCATGGTCATGAGTTTGTCAGCATCTTTATTAATACCATTTTAATGACTTTAAAAAGTCTTCATTAATTGGGGGTTGAAGTTGGTGGGGAATCTCTGCATTTAATTAACATAGTTGTTTTATGAGACTGAGAACTTAAAGTCAAACTGTTGTCTGGAGTCCTTAAGGGATTCTTTGTAGATTTGTGCAGAGCAAAAACCAGCTCAGGACTTTCGTTCCCATTTTATTGAGGGAGACTATTTACTTTATCTTTTTAAAATTAGTGATATCCATGAATTAGAGTACCAACGCTCTTTTTCAGAGGCAAGTACTTTATAAAAAGTATAATTTATATTTGTATTTTTTATCAAACAGTATTTAAGAAAGTATTTGGGTCTGATTATAGTTAGGAAGCTCAGAAATTTCATAGGTCCAAGTCATTAGCAATAAATAAGAAGTGTATTAAGAAATGTTTAAAAAAATCACAAAAGTAAGTTCAAAGCATGGCACCAGTTAACTCAGGTTTCCAATAACTGGAAACTTGTATAATTGATTAAAGAAATATCAGTTGTCTTAATCCACTGGACAGAGACCGTGCCTTATTAGAAATTTAAATGCTTTTCCCCAGTGGCTATCCACCTCTGTCAAGAATTTGTACTAACTTCATCGGACAGCTCCAAGCCAATTCACCAAGAGGCAAGAGAGTTTCTTCCTTCTGAAGTTGTCAGCTGCTAGTCTGAAACCAAATAATATATGACATAAGCTATTTCCCAAGATGGTTGACTTGTTTTATTATCTGAAGTTAAACCCTTTTGTATGCTTCCCAAGATACTCAGAAGCACGTGAAGTAAACGCATGTAACAAATTCCTTATTTTGAATATGAGCCAAGAGCATACATTTATTATTAGTAGAAAACTCCAATTCTCTTTATTGGACTCAAAAAAAGGTTCAAAAGAGATTTATGTATTCATGTTTGAAGGAGTGCTAGATACTTAGCCTTCTCAGGGCACCCTCATGTCTCTTCTGGCCCTGAGGACCAGATAACCTGCTGGTTCCTAGTTTCTGAACAGGGTCTGGTCTTATCAGGGTGTATTGAGTCATCCTTAGTCGTTAAGCATAAAAATGTAAACTTGGGCAGATGCAGAAGCTAAACTTAAAAGAAGACTTGGTCTCCACATCTAAAAGGGGAAAATGTGTTAAGTAAAAGGTGTTCCAGACATATCAGTCAATATTCATATTATATTCATCTCTCCCCTGTAGCTCAACTCATCACCCACAAAGCAGGGAAAGATCTTATTCAGATGTGGTCACTGATTGAACCAAAGTGAACAACTGACTCATGTGTGTTCCTAGAGCAAAAACCTATGCTCACACATAATTGATCTTATCTGATCTTATCTGATTGGATTTCATTTTGTAAAACTTAGAAAAAAGGGACACAGAGGGAGGCAGAGAGTTGGGGTTGAGGAGATCACAGGAAGAGCATTGGAGCTGGTCACCTTGTTATATCATGTGCATAATTAGAGTATGAGTAAGTGAGGAAAGGAGAGGTAGGGATGCGTCACAGGTGCTCAGAAGGGGAGGGACCATTAGCCAGATGAAGCAGCATGAAGTTTTTAGGTCCTTATTCCCAAGTTCCTTTGGTGCCTGGAAGTGTCTGCCATCCCCCTTATTTGTGAGAACCCCTCATCCTTTCAACTTGGCTTAGCTTGAGCAATTTCTGTGTCTTGCAGCCTGAAACAAAGATAAAGATATTATTATAAAATTTCAAATATTTAAAGGTGGACTGATAACAGCATTATACTTTAGAAAAAACACTGGTCCCATACCTGGATTCAAGCTCTGACACTCTCACCAACAACAGAGTGGCCCCTAGAACAAGTTGTAAATATCTGGGTTACATTTTATTTACCTGAAAAATGAGGGAAGAGAATGAGGATTAAATTGCAATATCTGTGAATTGACTTCAAGTTTCAACATTCTTGGAATCAACCAATTTTGATGAATTTCAACTGGGTACAGCTATTTGGTTTCTGTAAGTTCTATAGAGAGAGAAAAGTAAAAGAGAATCAAGGAGGCCCAGGAGTAGAGGCTTCTTAGATTGAAGATCTAAGGACCTTCAGTTAATTTTGAAATACACCTGAAATACATGGTCATCTGACAGAGCTAAAGAGTGTCCCTTTCTCTTTTATATTGGTCCCAACTCAGAGGAGATACAGGCTGGGATAAGAAATGGAAGTTCCTATATGCTTCAATGACCTAGTGTGGGAGCCCCTTCTCTGGGATTTGGAAATTTCTACCCAGAGTATCTTCTGTTCTCTAATAGGAATAGATGGTAAACACTTTTCCTGCCAGTAAAATAGCTGAAGGAGGAATCGAAACCATATCTGATCATCTCTGGCTAAAATGGCTTTATGGATATAGAATAGGATTTAAGGATACTTACAGGCATGCTGGAGGGTTCTCTTGTTGTGGCTTTCCTCCGCCTACCCCCCTCACCTCACTTCCTCCATCTGCCTTTTACCCAGTTCAGATTTTACACCTTTAATTCCGTTAGTGATGGTAGGCACTGGCCTCTAGATGTTAGAGTCTCATTCAAGACTTCTAACTTAGAATTAAAATTCTCCCTGGAGATGGACTAATAGCAAGTTTTCCCCTCCCAGGGGAGATTATCCTGGATTATCTGGATGCGCCCAGTCTAATCACAGGACTCCTTAAAAGCACAGAATCTGTCCATGCTGTAATCAGAATAAGAGGGAGATGTGACAATGAAAGAATAGCCAGAGAGATGCAATGTTGCAGGCACTAAAAGTGGAGAAGGGGACCACAAAGCAAGAAATGGATGCCATCGCTAGGGCTGGAAGAGTTAAAGGAACCAATTCTCTCCTAGACCTTCCAGAAACTAATGCAGCCCTGCTGACATCTTTATTTTAGCCCAACGAGACCTGTGTTGGACTTCTAACCCACAGAACTGTACATAGTAAATTTGTGTATAATAATAAATTTATGGTAATTTCCTACAGCAGAAATAGAAAACCAATACGGTATACATGACTATGAGCACTACTGTGTTTACCTTTTCTCTAGAACTACAGTCTAGATTCTTGATGATCAAAGTAAAGTTGGCAACTCTTGGTGATTTGTAATCTAGAGCTCTTTCCAGTGAACCAGAATTTACTTTGACGGTCAGAGTGAAAAGAAGACCAGGCCAGAAATTGAGACATATGGGTTTAAGTTCAGGCTCTGTGCTTGGTGGTTATATAACCAGGAGTGAGTCACTTCAACAGTTGGCTCCAATTTCCTCAACTCTAACATGAGGGCTTTGGAGTAAGATGACCTCTAATTCAGTTTAGTGCTGGGCCTTGATGATTTCTCTGAGTGCCAGCCTCATGCTGGGGTCGGTGTTAATGGGACACTCTCTAAATGGCCCCATCCACCAGGAAGTGGAGTTTGATGGAAGGTCTCATAAAGAACAGTACTATGTCTCATACTTAACTTTCAAGTGTAATTTTTTGCTTGTTTGGTGAAGAATGGGTATATAAATGTATTTGTCAAAGGGAAATATTTTATCCTAATTTTTATGATTCCTCCATAAGGAGTGAGATTTCAGGACTATTTAAGATGTGAGAGAGAGCAAGTAGATCAGACCGAGGACCCATGACTTCCAGTTTAATTGCAGCAGAATATTAATTATTTATCTTACAGTTATTGGAGAGCAGAATTAACTGATCTCACAATTTCTTTTCATTATGAAATACAGATTCTTTGATAATGAATCTTTTTATTTTTATCCCATCACGGGTTTTGCCTTTGTCGTTTGCATAGCAATTACACTTTTCCCTTAGAGCATTCCATACTATGTTTTTGACATGATGTTTACTTTAATCTGCCTCAATATACTTATTTACATTTTTAACTCATTTGATTACTTTCATTAACTTTTTTCCTGATGGAATTTTAAAAACCTATCAACAAAGTATAAACTTTCCTTGAGCTTTTTTTAGTAATTTTGTCAATAATAATATCTGTTAAATGGTTGCTTGTTTATTACATGTTGAATGACTAGTTATTGAGGGAGAGGAAATTTCTGTTTTAGTTCTGGACTCACTTTGATGTCAATTACAAGACCTTTATTTTAAATTCATATTCTCATTTGTTGTCAGGCAAATGAACAGCAGAAGACTGAATGCATTAGAGAAGAACTTCACTTTAATTGCTTTTTTAAAGTAAAAATCAAAAATTTGTATGAAATGCACAAAACCTACCTTGGAGTCATGCTAAGATTCATATAAATTGATATGTAATATTTAGGACCATATAATCATAGAATGTCATAGTTGGCAGAGACTCTAACCTACAGTTATTATTACTTTTGTTATAAACATTTACTTCATACCGTTCCAGTCAAAACGTTTACTAAATCTACTAAAATAATTAGATTAGAAAAGTTAAATCCCAAGTTTAAAATAAGCTTAGAAAAGATAATCCACTGTATCTGAATAATAAAAACAACTATAAGGGAGTTTATATTTAATTTATAGCCCTTTTTAAATTTACATTTTGGATTGTTAGTACTTCATGATGACCCCCAAGTCTAAAAGAAACCATTAACATGACCATTTAGGGATTGACACAGCAGTGGAATAAACATTGGCAGTGGGCCAAAAGGCTGGGATATATGGCCTGGTGTTAACTCTTCCTACCTGTGCAGTCCTGTGTAAGTTATTTCATTTCTCAGGTCTTTAGTTATTTCATTGTCCAAATAAGGCTTTTGATAACCAGCTTAGAGCCTCATCAATAATACATTTAGATAAAGTGCTCATAATAGAGCAGGCTTTCAACAAATCCTTTTGTTCTTGCATATATTTCATCTTGTTCCTAAAGCAGACTTCTATAGCATCCTTCAAGAAAAGTCTGATGGCTGTTCATAGCACACATTATATTCTGCGGGGCTCGATGCTTTATGTTCCCTGATGTCCTGCACGTTAGAATAGTCCTTTGAGTAGTAGGTTGCCTCACCTGCATTGTAGGCATTGAGCTAATAGTGACATAATCCACATAAAAGTATTATAGATAAAAGGCTACTGCATTGTTTGCTAGAAATCTTAGCTGCACTTTTGTTACCCATTTCTACCAGTGCATAGGAATTTGTGACATGAATTTCTGTATTTGCTTCATTTGTGAGTCTACTTTTTCTTTTTCATTTATTTGCAATTTATGCTGCCTCTATTTTATATAACTTTGTGTAATGTCAGCCCTCTGTTTTAGAGCAAGGTGGGATACTAACAACCATATATATGTATATATGTGTATATATATGCACACACACACTAGTATCATAATTACTGATTTTAAAATTATACACTACAAAATGGAGGGGGATGAGCCTTAGAATTTTGTCTAGTTTGTACATGGTATACTTCTGATTGTTCTTACCTGTTGGATTTAACGGTTTTGTGTAAAGAAGAATTCAGTTTGGGTATCAGGCTGGAAAGTTTTCCCCTTAAAAACATTGTATGCTAAATTTATGAAGGATTGAGTCTATATTATCAAAGTTTGTTATAATTTTATAACATAGTGTTTGAAACACACTGCACTTTTAATTAAATCAATTAATGCTTATTTGCTTCAATAATGATTTTTAATTTTTTAACTATGTGAATGAGGGAACTTTACCCAACAGACTTACCTAGGGTCTTCTCAGCTCTCCCAGGCAAAGACTAATTCTAGAGCATGTTTCTCATTTGTATCTGGAATATATTGGGGCAAGAGAGCATAGGGATCTTTCTCAGGCCCGGGTATCTTCAGAGGTAATGTTTTGGAAATGTGATGTCTGGGCAAATAATATTTCAGCTTCATATTGGATCCATTTATGAATTTGGCTCTAATGGTACTTTTTTTCACTTTCTACTTCACTTCCATAGTTGTCTAAACTCTTTCCACCCTGGGTTCACATTTACTTTCCTCCATCTTGGACATCAGTTTCTGGACACACACATAGTATATCAGTAAGCATATATACAAGATAAATTATTTGCATTTCTGCTAAACTTCAAAAAGGATATATATGGAAAAAATGACAAATGAGAAGTATTTTGTTTTGTCTTGTCTTCCTTAAACATAAACCTCTTAACAAATGAACAGAACATACCTGCTCTTATGTTTTGTAACAGTATATCTTATTTATTTTAATCTTATAAGAGAAATAAATGTAAATGTAAGCACATTTTTTTGTTGCCACAAAAGCCTTTAAAAACTAATGCTTTTGTTTTCTTTCTTTTGTTTTTCCCAGTTTTCATCCCACCTATTACATTGTCCCATTCTCTGCACACTAATTAATCTGGAGACCACATTGAAATAGCATAGGCTGAATGTTTACGGGACCCTGAGAGCTTTATTAACAGGTTCATTCTATGGGTTGGAAAAATAGCCTGAAGTCTGTAAATGTTAGTCATTTAATCAGTTCCAAGAAAGTCAGCATCCACAGAGAGGGGCAAAATTCATAACATTTATTTTCTTTAAAATCTTCTGTAGACTTTAACCTCATGTGGCAAATTTCAAATATTAATTTCTTCAATTCTTCCCTCCCCATAACAATGAGTCCATCATTACTAGAAATATTCAGAGAACAGACTGTGATATCAGAAATATAAAGATCTCTTGAAATATGTGTGTGAAAACATCGTCAATGTGTCAAGCATTAAGCAAGAAAAAATATTTAAGGACATGAGCTTAACTTCACTTTTTGTCTGCCATGATCTTCCTCAAGTCTAAGATTCAATACTTGGAATTTAGCCTTTATTTTCTCTTAATATGGATAACTAAATGTGCTTTCCACCTCCACCTAATGTCATCCAACTCTACTTCCTAACTAGCTCTTATGCCTCAAATATTAAAATATCAGAATATATGTGTGAAGATCCAATAAAAACACTTGAGATTTTAGGAAGTAGATATTGGAAATCCTTTGGGATGTATAAGTGAACAGGATGACTAAGTTTATTTGTTACTCCAGTTTGGTTGGATTCCTGGGCAAATTCAATTCCTATTATATATGAAGTAAAATTTTGGGACATGAATATGTCCTCTTATTAGTCCTATTATTTATGAAATTTCTTAATTTTTTTGATATTAGAAATAATAAGAAAAATATTTTCATGGAGGTTAAGATATTGCAATAATACTAATTGTTAATTATTATATAATATGTAATATATAATGAATATACATGTAATATATATCATGTATGATATATATTATTATATATCATAAAAACTTACTATTTGCAAAGCACTGTTCTTAAGGACTTTTCAGGTCTTATTTCATTAATTTCCACAATGTCCTTTTGAGATTATTAATTTGGTCATCTCCATTTTATTGATAAGAAAACTAGAGCACAGAGAACTGAAACAACTTACCTAAGGTCATTTGGAAGGGATACAGTCAGAATTCAAGTGCAGGAAATCTTGTTCCAGAATCTGTGCTTTTTACCACACACCAAGTCATCTCCCAATAATTCAAACTCAAAAAGACTTGAGTTCAAATCCTGGCTAGAGCTTCTATCAACTGAATAACCCTGGAAACCAGGTCTCAGTTTTGTCATCTGTGAAATAAGCACAATGATACCTGTCCGACTGGGTTGTCGTTAAGAATAAATGAGAAAACCTATGTAAATGAACAGCAAAGTACTCGGCACAAGGTAGATAGTAAACAAATGTTAGGTGCTCTCTTTCCCCTAATGAAATGGAGTTAAAAAAATTTTATGAAAAAAATCCCCCTCATATGATCTTTATAAAACCTAGTTAAAATATTTAATATCAAATGGCTTACTCATTTTCCATATCCTTTAAGATTATTGCAAAGAAAAAAGAAACTAGTTACTTATAAGCATAGAAACTTATCGAATTTTTCTCTCCTTTCTTCTCCTTTCCCTTTGTCTGCTATTGCTTGATGGTGATACTTTTATGATAGGATGGGGTGGGATTGGGGCTGAGGCAGAAACAGTTGGATTTGTGGTTCTCTTTGGAATTTTAATTATAAATCCAAGAATGCTCCTTTGATTGGATTTTGTTATAAAATTTCTTGAAAAGATTGTTGTCTACTGACTCGTAAATGAGGAATTACATAAATCAGATTCCCCATCTTGTAATAAGCTAAACCTCTAGTGAACATCACTCTAAGAAGAGAATCATATATACAGGATTTTGTGGTGAAATTGGCATATGGAGGAGAGATCTGTTTCTTAGACATCATTCAGATATGCTTCTCCAGCAGTAACTGGGTCTGTTTATGTAGATGAAGGGTTCAGGCATCTCTGATATCTAAATCTGAGGGCTGTGAGTAAGGAAAAGTGCAATTAACTCAGCAAACTTAAAACCACATTCCTCCATCTGTTGAGTCCCTCCGTGTCAGGCTCTGAAGAAGCCAATGTTGTGGTGAAAGGGGCAAACAACAGATTGTTGAAAAAATGTGCCCTTCTCCTCCCACCGTTTTTCTTTAGAACAGTTTAGCTTGAACATCTTTAACATATCATGCACTTATCTGGTATTGGATACATGGAAAAAAGTTAGCATTGTGCTTTGTGGGTCATAGGCTGTGGTTTGGCAGAACATGTGCATGGATTCCCAGGCCACTTAAAACCCACGTGAGTAATGGTAACCAAACCCCTTTTCCATTTCCCACCCATACACATGTCTGCAGAAGAAAAAGACTAAACAAAATGTTCTTTTTTTATCCTAAATGAAAACAAATAGAAAAATGAGTGGCAGAAGGATCTGGTCAAATTTACTGTAAATGCCTCTGGAAAGAAGCCCTATCACAGGAAGTGAGAAATCTTTTGTTTTCAGGTTTGAAATACCAGTATACTTTGAGTGAATATTTAACCTGTGAGCTCCTTTCAATATAAATGAAGTTTGTACTGACTGACTAACTCTCTTGCTGCAAAAGGTGCTGTGGGTCACCTGGAGTGTGAGGCCTGTCCTCAAAGAACTTGCAATTTTCTTTTTTTTTTTTTTTTAATTTTTTTAACATTTATTTATTTTTGAGACAGAGAGAGAGCATGAACAGGGGAGGGTCAGAGAAAGAGGGAGACACAGAATCTGAAGCAGGCTCCAGGCTCTGAGCTGTCAGCACAGAGCCCGACACGGGGCTTGAACCCACGGACCGCGAGATCATGACCTGAGCCGAAGTCGGACGCTTAACCGACTGAGCCACCCAGGCGCCCCAGCAATTTTCTTTTTAAGCATTTAATTTAAAATTTTTATATTTGTCTTTTGGATAAACATAGAAGCAGTAACATATGTGTTCGTAGCAAAATCCTACTAGATGAATGATAAGGGAATAAAACAGATAGAATACCTAAAGGATGAAGAGAGAGAGGAAGGGGATAACAGCAGGTGAGAGATGCCAGCGAGTTTTTGGAAGCTAGAAATTAAAGCTAGAAATTTAACAGATTTTATTTTATTTTATTTTTTAATTTTTATTGGTTTATTTTGAGGAAGTGAGAGAGCATGAGCAAGGGAGAGGCAGAGAGAGAGGAAAAGAGAGAGAATCCCCTCTGTGCTGTCAGCACAGAGCCTGACATGGGGCTTGAACCCCCACACCATGAGATCATGACCTGAGCCAAAATCAGGAGTTGGACACTTAACAGACTGAGCCACACAGGCACCCCTGTAATAGATGTAAAGGTAAGATGCGGCCAAAAGGGTCTATGGGAAGGATAGAGAGGAAAGCAAGCGGAGTGTTTCCTGTAGAATTTAGCAAAGGCTCAAAAGATGGGGCACCAAGTACTGAAAAGTCATGGGACTAAAATTCAGAGGGCTTGTTGAAATTTTGTACAGGAAGCAAACTTCCAGATCTTTGTTCCCTGGTGGAGCACTGCTGAGTACTTCTCTACCAGTGCAGAGACCTGGAGATTTATTTCTTTGGAGTCATCACATCAGATTCATTCTTGATTTAGGGAGATAGTGTGTAGGAGTGAGCTGCTGGGCTGAAAAAGGGAATGGAGTGGTCTATACTGAATGGTGAGCCACTCTGCCCCCCACTGGCTGCCTCCCAGAACGCTGGTTCTCAGGCATTCACTTCCAACTTCTTAGGCAGGCCATGGGAGAAACTGAAGAAACTGAAAGGACTTTGACATTCTGACATTTGGAGAAACCTTGACAAGAAATCCATCCTGTTGCCTACTCACCCAATGGTGAAACCTACCACTTGGCAACTCTCTTCCTCTCTCTAACCTTCATGTTCCCTTCCCTTCACCTCCCCCTGTATGGAGAACATCCAGTTAGCCTTGTTTAGTCTGACTCTTAACCATGAACTGATAGCAAATGATCATTAAGTAATAGTCAATAAAAGTCTCTTTCATTGAATAGAGATGATAATAAATAAACAGAAAAAAGGAAGTAAATGAAATGAAAGGGATAGAAAAAAACTTAAAAAAGAAAAAACACCCCTAGAGTTAATATCCTTAATGAGACAAAAATCACTGCATCCATAATATTAGAATAGGGTACTGTGAAGAGTAACCTTGAGAAGCAGAAAAAAAAACCATATTGGTATTAAAAATACAATGCTCCAAATTAAAATTAAATAGAAGGCAATATTGATTCCAAAACCAGACAGAGACCCCACTAAAAATGAGAACTACAGACCAACTTCGATGATGAACATGGATGCAAAAATATTCAACAAGATATTAACCAACTGGCTCCAACAATACATTAAAAAATTATTCACCACGATCAAGTGGGATTTATACCTGGGATGCAGGGCTGGTTCAATATCTGCAAAACAATTAACGTGATTCATCACATCAATAAAAGAAAGGACAAGAACCATATGATCCTCTCAATAGATGCAGAGAAAGCATTTGACAAAATACAGCATCCTTTCTTGATAAAAACCCTCAAGAAAGTAGGGATAGAAGGATCATACCTCGAGATCATAAAAGCCATATATGAACCACCCAACGCTAATATCATCCTCAACAGGGAAAACCTGAGAGCCTTCCCCTAAAGTCAGGAACAAGACAGGGATGTCCACTCTCACCACTGTTATTCAACATAGTATTGGAAGTCTTAGCCTCTGCAATCAGACAACACACAGAAATAAAAGGCATCCAAATTGGCCAGGAGGAGGTCAAACTTTCACTCTTTGCAGATGACATGATACTCTATATGGAAAAGATTTCACAAAAAAGATTCCACAAAAAACCTGCTAGAATTGATTCATGAATTCAGCAAAGTTGCAGGGTATAAAATCAACACACAGAAATCGGTTGCATTTCTATACACCAACAATCAAACCACAGAAAGAGAAATTAAGGAATTGATCCCATTTACAGTTGCACAAAAAAACATAAAATACCTAGGAATAAATCTAACCAAAGAGGTGAAAAATCTATACGCTGAAAACTATAGAAAACTTATGAAAGAAATTGAAGAAGACACAAAGAAATGGAAAAAGATTCCATGCTCTTGGATAAGAAGAACAAATATTGTTAAATGTCGATACTACCCAAAGCAATCCACATATTCAATGCAATTCCTATCAAAATAACACCAGCATTCTTCACAGAGTGAAAACAAATAATCCTAAAATTTGTATGGAATCAGAAGACCCCAAATAGCCAAAAAAAATCTTGAAAAAGAAAACCAAAGCAGGAGGCATCACAATCCCAGACTTCAAGCTATACTACAAAGTTGTAATCATCAAGACAGTATGGTACTGGCAGAAGAACAGACACTCAGATCAATGGAATAGAATAGAGAACCCAGAAATGGACCCACAAACTTATGGGCAACTAATCTTTGACAAAGCAGGAAAGAATATCCAATGGAATAAAGACAGTCTCTTCAGCAAGTGGTGCTGGGAAAACTGGACAGCGACATGCAGAAGAATGAACCTGGACCACTTTCTTACACCATACACAAAAATACTCAAAGTGGATGAAAGACCTAAATGTAAGACAGAAAGCCATCAAAATTCTCAAGGAGAAAGCAGGCAAAAACCTTTTTGATCTTGGCCACAGCAACTTCTTACTCAACACATCTCAGGAGGCAAGGGAAACAAAAGCAAAAATGAACTATTGGGACCTCATCCAAATAAAAAGCTTCTGCACAGCAAAGGAAACAATTAACCAAACTAAAAGTCAATGTACAGAATGGGAGAAGATATTTGCAAATAACATATCAGATAAAGGGTTAGTATCCAAAATCTACAGAGAACTTATTGAACTCAACACCCGAAAAACAAATAATCCAGTGAAGAAATGGGCAAAAGACATGAATAGACACTTCTCCAAAGAAGACATCCAGATGGCCAACCGACACATGGAAAAATGCTCAACATCACTCATCATCAGGGAACTACAAATCAAAACCACAATGAGATACCACCTTATACCTGTCAGAATGGCTAACATTAACAACTCAGGCAACAACAGATGTTGGCGAGGATGCAGAGAAAGAGGATCTCTTTTGCATTGTTGGTGGCAATGCAAGCTGGTGCAGCTGCTCTGGAAAACAGTATGGAGGTTCCTCAAAAAACTAAAAATAGAACCACCATATGACCCAGCAATTGCATTACTAGGCATTTATCCACGGGATACAGGTGTGCTGTTTCGAAGGGACACATGCACCCCCATGTTTATAGTAGCACTATCAACAATAGCCAAAGTATGGAAAGAGCTGAAATGTCCATCGATGGATGAATGGATAAATAAGATGTGATATATATATATATATATATATATATATATATATACACACACATATACATATACAATGGAGTATTACTCGGCAATCAAAAAGAATGAAATCTTGCCAATTGCAACTATGTGGATGGAACTGGAGGGTATTATGCTAAGTGAAATTAGTCAGTCAGAGAAAGACACAAATCATATGACTTCACTCATATGAGGACTTTAAGAGACAAAACAGATGAACATAAGGGAAGGGAACCAAAAATAATATAAAAACAGGGAGGGGGACAAAACAGAAGAGACTCATAAATATGGAGAACAAACTGAGGGTTACTGGAGGGGTTGTGGGAGGGGGGATGGGCTAAATGGGTAAGGGGCAGTAAGGAATCTACTCCTGAAATCATTGTTGCACTATATGCTAACTAATTTGGATGTAAATTTTAAAAGAATAAAAAATAAAATTAAAAAAATAAATAGAAGGCAATGTTGAAAAAATGTCTAAGAAAGCAGACTAACACATAGAGAGACAAGATAAAAAGATATGAAATAATTGAGGTTTATTTTCTAAGAGGACCTTAGAGGACACCATTCACTTAAGGGAAATTATGAATGGAAGACCAGAAAATTGGAAGAGATTTCAAATAATCCATGTAAGGACATAAATCTTCAAATTAAAAGGCATATAAAATATCCAGAATATTAAAAAAAGGCCACATCAAGATTTATTAGGAAGTAGAGAGAAGATTCTGAAAAAATCTAGGTTGATAAAGCATCACCTTTTCAGTCTAAACTGCTCAAAGAATTGTGAGCTAGAAAATAACAAAGAAATATTTTCAAAATTATGAGACTAAGTTCTATCCTCCCTGGAAATTATAGTACTTGCTTGTTCAAGTTTTCAAAAAACATCTGTCCTGCATTCTTTCTTAGAGAACCACTGAAGGATATAAGAAATAGAAGTATTGGACCCAGAAAACAGGAGACAAAGGATTTTCAGGATAATGGTCGAGGGAAGTCCAAGTTATTCCTGTTAATAGTTATTTACATAGTCATTATAATGGAGACACTCATTATTATTTTAATAAAAAAATTTGATACAATTATATCAGGAGAATAGGGAGAGGTAAAGTAAGTTCATTCTCATTGGTGGTGTTGGAAGTGGTGGTTGTGGAGTAAGAGAGCACAATCCTGACTTACCATAATAGGAAGTAGCGTTTAAAATCTATAAATCAAGGAATAGCAGTAGAAGCACATTATTTAGTGTTACAGAGTTGACTACTGTAAGATTTGCTATAAGTGTGGTTAGTTGCTTCCGGGGAATGGAGCAGGTTTTGGTAAGGATGAGGCAAGTTTTCTTTTTTTATAGTTTTTTTTTAGTGGTATTAGAACTTTTAAAACCATGTGCTTCCATGACATAAAAATAAATATTAAAAAAAGCATGTCATGTCTTCTTATTTATCCATCAGGATAGATGAAGTTATGCTGTAGTAACAAACAACTCCAAAGTTTCAGTAGTTTAGTGCAGGAAAAGTTATGTGTATGTTCAACATGTGTTAGGGGAAGTCTCAGATTTCCATTTCTGTAGTCACTCAGGACCCCAGGGATGGAGGCTTTGTGTCAACTGTACTTAATTACTGCAGCAATAAGAAGGAAATCCTGGAGGTTTCTAATTGGCAATTGAGTGCTCTAGCCCAGAAATGCCACACATTTACTTTTGCTCATGACTTCTTGGTCAGAGCTAGTCACATGGTGGCACCTAAGCTGAAGAATACCAGGAAATTTAGGGGAGCCTGGGTGGCTCAGTGGGTTAAGTGTGCACTCTTGGTTTTGGCTCAGGTCATGATCTCACAGTTTCCTGGGTTTGAGGCCTGCGTCGGGCTCTGTGCTGTCAGCTTGGGATTCTCTCTCTCCCTTTCTCTGTCTGCCCCTCCTCTACTCATGCTGTCTCTGTTTCTTTCAAAATAAATACACTTAAAAAAAGAATTCCAAGAAATTTAGTGTTTTGAGTGCACAAAGGGTAAGGAGAACCAATATTAGAGAGCAGAATGAGTGACCATCACATGCATTTTTCCATTTTGCTTTAGTCTTTTTTCCCCATCTCTCTCTTTTCAGTCTTCTACCTTCCAAACCAAGTAACCAGTGTTAACTCAGTGAATGTTTTTCTACTCTTTATGTTTTTATATAAATGCAGTCATTGTCTATACATGTTGCTCTATAACTTGTTTTTCTTACTTAATATACTGTATTTTCTAAGGTCAAAATATTTCGATGTAACTGACTCTCCATAATATAGCACGAATAACTACAATTCATTTCATCAATTGCCTACTGTAGATATTGAAGATGTTTATGGACTTCTGTCACAGAAAACAGAGCAACAATGAATATTTTTGTACATGTGTCTTTCTGTATTGGAACTTTATTCTTTTAAGGTGATTCCCAGAAGTTGCATTGTTGTGTCAAAGAATAGATGTTTTTAAATTTTAATTACTTTTCTTTGAGATTGTTGCAATTTATATTTCCACCAGCAAAAATCAAATTTCCCACTTAATTGACATCTTTATGAGCATTATGTAATCTTTCTTTTTTCCTTTTTCTAACTGGTTGGGTTAAAATTTAATTAAGGAGATATGACAAATGTACTTGAAATGACTGGTGACTAAGAGAATATGTAAACAAGAGAAAAATTAAGTGTGAAGGCAGTACAAAAGATTCTCAAGGGGAAGACAGTTCTTGAACTATAAGGAAGTCAAAGAACATTCCAGAGGAGGAGAAGAACACAAACAACCTCCCAGAGGCAGAGATACTCCTGCCAAGTTTGCTGAACAGCAAGATACACTTGCCTGAAGTGTAAAACATGTAGTGGACAATGGGATAAAAACAGTGCTGGACTGGTAGGGTGGGGGAGGATTGTACTAGGTATTGTGATAAGGCAGAGAAATTTAGACATGAAATGGAAGGGAAGAGTCAGCTAGCATAGATTTCCCCACGGAAAAGTGACATAATAGACAGAAGTGCTTCAAAGAGCATTTTGGTAGTAGGCTGCAGGTAGATTGAATGGAGAAGAGCCAGGACATGGTTGTAATAATATAGGCATGAACAGGGTTTAAATGTACCAATCCATGTCTCCTTGCATTTAGCAAACACAATTTTGCTTGGAGAGTGAATACGGTAACATGGGGTTAAACTATAGTTTTTGATGTTTGATTGTTTTACAATCCTTGAAATCTTACCAGAAAGGCAAAAAACAGAAGAGCAGAAATGTGGGGGGGGGGTACGGGGGGGGTGGAATAGAGGCTACAGGAGAAGCAGAGGAATGAGTAAGACTAATTCAGAACATGAGATGTAAGAAGAAAGCAACCTTAGACAGCAAAAGGCAACAAATAATTTGGCAAAGACATTCCCTGTGTAAACACAGCTGTCAGAGAACAAGGGATCTCAAAGTAAAACTACCTCCTAGAATGAGTAATATAATGTACAACCTCTATGTGAAGGAAAACTATGATATAAGTTAACTTTTGAGATGTTTTTGGCTTGTGAATACAATGCCACTAGGATTCCTTCATAATTTGGATTGTTTAAATAGGTTTTTTATTGGATGTGTATTGTGGCCTTTGTTTTAGACTGGGAGGAAAACAGAAATGCTATTTTTAGAATGTGATGAGAGACCTCAGAGTAACATATGATCATCATATAAACCCTAGGAGAAAGTAGAGACACAGATGATACATAGAATTGTGTGTAAAGATGTGTATTTTACGCACAGATACACCCACACAAACCCTTTCATGCCAATGAAGTAGCCAAGTCACTCACAAGCTGATAAAAGTTGAGATTTTAAAATCAAACAACAAAACACAGGTTTCATTTTTTAATACTGAAATGTACCTAATGGCTTTCTGGAAATTCTTTCACCTTTTGGCATCTCTTTCTGAAACCATACAGGAGGAGCCATTTTGGCCCACTGTCTTTTCATTCTTGAGGGACACTGAATTCTCAACTAAAATAGAATAATGAACAATTACTTTAAATAGCTAACTCTGAAGGGATTTCTTTTGACATTTTATTGCATTTTTCTTCTTGGAACGGGTAAGGTAATGTTTGTGATGACTACTTCTGGCCATCCTTCCCACAGACTCATTTTGTCTACTGCGTCTGGTTCACAGCTCCCTTTACACATGCTTTTGGATAGTAGGTACGGGTGATGTGACGACTCATCTCTCTGCTCTCAGAAGCCACTTCTTTTGAGTGACATCCTCCTTCACCACTTGGCATTCACACTCTTCTTCTGTCCCTTCCTTCTGCATCAGTGTAAGATATGAAAGATAGCAAATGTCACACTGGTTCAGTCATTCTGACAGCTCTGTCATTCAGTCAACCCACAATCTTATTTTTGTCAGCAGTATCAAAGGGCATTTTGTGGAAAGTCATGCATGCCTTCATGACGTCAACGTTATAAGGTGAGAAATTTAACCTCCAAAATAAAGTTTTCTACGCTATCTTGGTTTTTAATGTTACTCCCTGTAACTACAGTATATATGGCTTTATAGAAACTATGTAGGTGAACTACATAAAATGTAAAGAGAAAAAAGGACAACACAGAAAAAAATTAATTTCTTTTTACATCTCATTTTCAGTTCAGAATTCTAGAGTTAAAGTGGATTTTTTTTTGTTGTTAATTTCAGATAGAGAATCTGAAATTGGCATTTTAGGGGAATATTATATTGTGGTCAGATGTCTGAGGTGGGCAAGAATTTGCTTATTAAAATCATTTTCCACCCCCTATGTTGGTAGTTCTCAAACTATTTGTGGTAGAGGACTAGCTTTTCCCTCATCTCTGCAGACTGGTATCTTTCTAAAAGTCAAAACTAATAACAAAAATAAAAATACAAACAAAAGCATAAGCCCCCAAATATAATATTAAATTTAAACGTAACACGACTCTGTCAAGTTGATCTAAAAGTTTATAAATGCCCATCTCGAGTTCTGCATTAATCCTATTATAGATAGCAGCAAAAAACTCAGGGACACCCTGGATGGTGGTGGGTCACACTTTGAGAACTGTCCTTGACATTATTGTTCATTAGTATTTACAGTTTTCGAGAAAAGAGATCCTTCATGGTGTGGAGCTGAACATTATCAATAGAATAAAATTAATGAAAAAGAAAAGGAAAGAACATAACATACTTGGCTCTGAAATATACACACTTCTCAAAGTTCCGAGATAGACTGAGTAACTAAGAATTCCTGGGATGTGTGAAGACTGACTTAAAGCCAACTGTGAACTCACCAAAAAACTACAGTATATGCATTGGAATGTGATTTCTGAAGTGTCTTATTCCTGTAAGGAGATGGATAAAATTGTAGTCAACCAAACCCCTTTTTGTGTTTTTTGGAAGAAAGTTGTTGATAAACCAGCTGGGAGTTGAAGATGACACCATAAGAAATCAAAGAAGCACAGAAGTGTTCTGTGCAGTGTGATATGATCATTGATTGGTAACTTTGATAAGAATCTGGGCTCTGCTACTTATGAGGTCTGTGAACCTAAAAATGTCATTTTCCTGAGACTCTGCTTCCTTGAGTGGAAAAAGGCATCATTATTATGATATAATAATATATATAGTATATAATGTATAATAATAGTATAATAATATATAATAGTATACTTCTTAGGTTGCTACAGGGGCAGTTAAAAATATGGTGCTCAGGAGGAGGCGCAGGAAGATGGCGGCGTAGGAGGACGCTGGGCTCACCGCGCGTCCTGCTGATCACTTAGATTCCACCTACACCTGCCTAAATAACCCAGAAAACCGCCAGAGGATTAGCAGAACGGAGTCACCGGACCCAAGTGCAGACCAGAGGCCCACGGAAGAGGGTAGGAAGGGCGGCGAGGCGGTGCGCGCTCCACGGACTGGCGGGAGGGAGCCGGGGCGGAGGGGCGGCTCGCCAGCCAAGCAGAGCCCTCGAGTCCGCTTGCAAAAGCGGAGGGGCCTGACGGACTGTGTTCCAACAGCAAGCGCGACTTAGCGTCTGGGAGGTCATAAGTTAACAGCTCTGCTCGGAAAGCGGGAAGGCTGGAGGACAAAGGGAGGGTGAGCTGCGGAGCCCCCGGACGACAGAGCTCAGTTTGGCGGGGAACAAAGGCGCTCGCCAGCGCCATCTCCCCCGCCCATCCCCCAGCCAAAATCCCAAAGGGAACCGGTTCCGGCCAGGGAAATTGCTCGCTCCGCGCAAACACCCAACTCTGTGCTTCTGCGGAGCCAAACCTCCGGCAGCGGATCTGACTCCCTCCGGCTGCCACAGGGCCCCTCCTGAAGTGGATCACCTAAGGAGAAGCGAGCTAAGCCTGCCCCCCCTCCCGCCGTGCACCTTGCCTTCCCACCCCAGCTAATACGCCAGATCCCCAGCATCACAAGCCTGGCAGTGTGCAAGTAGCCCAGACGGGCCACGCCACCCCACAGTGAATCCCGCCCCTAGGAGAGGGGAAGAGAAGGCACACACCAGTCTGACTGTGGCCCCAGCGGTGGGCTGGGGGCAGACATCAGGACTGACTGCGGCCCCGCCCACCAACTCCAGTTATACACCACAACACAGGGGAAGTGCCCTGCAGGTCCTCACCACACCAGGGACTATTCAAAATGACCAAGCGGAAGAATTCCCCTCAGAAGAATCTCCAGGAAATAACAACAGCTAATGAGCTGATCAAAAAGGACTTAAATAATATAACAGAAAGTGAATTTAGAATAATAGTCATAAAATTAATCGCTGGGCTGGAAAACAGTATACAGGACAGCAGAGAATCTCTTGCTACAGAGATCAAGGGACTAAGGAACAGTCACGAGGAGCTGAAAAACGCTTTAAATGAAATGCAAAACAAAATGCAAACCACCACAGCTCGGATGGAAGAGGCAGAGGAGAGAATAGGTGAACTAGAAGATAAAGTTATGGAAAAAGAGGAAGCTGAGAAAAAGAGAGATAAAAAAATCCAGGAGTATGAGGGGAAAATTAGAGAACTAAGTGATACACTAAAAAGAAATAATATACGCATAATTGGTATTCCAGAGGAGGAAGAGAGAGGGAAAGGTGCTGAAGGGGTACTTGAAGAAATAATAGCTGAGAACTTCCCTGAACGGGGGAAGGAAAAAGGCATTGAAATCCAAGAGGCACAGAGAACTCCCTTCAGACGTAACTTGAATCGATCTTCTGCACGACATATCATAGTGAAACTGGCAAAATACAAGGATAAAGAGAAAATTCTGAAAGCAGCAAGGGGTAAACGTGCCCTCACATATAAAGGGAGACCTATAAGACTCGTGACTGATCTCTCTTTTGAAACTTGGCAGGCCAGAAAGAATTGGCACGAGATTTTCAGGGTGCTAGACAGCAAAAATATGCAGCCGAGAATCCTTTATCCAGCAAGTCTGTCATTTAGAATAGAAGGAGAGATAAAGGTCTTCCCAAACAAACAAAAACTGAAGGAATTTGTCACCACTAAACCAGCCCTACAAGAGATCCTAAGGGGGACCCTGTGAGACAAAGTACCAGAGACATCACTACAAGCATAAAACATACAGACATCACAATGACTCTAAACCCGTATCTTTCTATAATAACACTGAATGTAAACGGATTAAATGCGCCAACCAAAAGACATAGGGTATCAGAATGGATAAAAAAACAAGACCCATCTATTTGCTGTCTACAAGAGACTCATTTTAGACCTGAGGACACCTTTAGATTCAGAGTGAGGGGATGGAGAACTATTTATCATGCTACTGGAAGCCAAAAGAAAGCTGGAGTAACCATACTTATATCAGACAAACTAGACTTTAAGTTAAAGGCTGTAACAAGAGATGAAGAAGGACATTATATAATAGTTACAGGGTCTATCCATCAGGAAGAGCTAACAATTATAAATGTCTATGCGCCGAATACCGGAGCCCCCAAATATATAAAACAATTACTCATAAACAGAAGCAACCTTATTGATAAGAATGTGGTAATTGCAGGGGACTTTAACACCCCACTTACAGAAATGGATAGATCATCTAGACACACGGTCAATAAAGAAACAAGGGCCCTGAATGAGACATTGGATCAGATGGACTTGACAGATATATTTAGAACTCTGTATCCCAAAGCAACAGAATATACTTTCTTCTCGAGTGCACATGGAACATTCTCCAAGATAGATCATATACTGGGTCACAAAACAGCCCTTCATAAGTTTACAAGAATTGAAATTATACCATGCATACTTTCAGACCACAATGCTATGAAGCTTGAAATCAACCACAGGAAAAAGTCTGGAAAACCTCCAAAAGCGTGGAGGTTAAAGAACACCCTACTAACAAATGAGTGGGTCAACCAGGCAATTAGAGAAGAAATCAAAAAATATATGGAAACAAACGAAAATGAAAATACAACAATCCAAACGCTTTGGGACGCAGCGAAGGCAGTCCTGAGAGGAAAATACATTGCAATCCAGGCCTATCTCAAGAAACAAGAAAAATCCCAAATACAAAATCTAACAGCACACCTAAAAGAAATAGAAGCAGAACAGCAAAGGCAGCCTAAACCCAGCAGAAGAAGAGAAATAATAAAGATCAGAGCAGAAATAAACAATATAGAATCTAAAAAAACTGTAGAGCAGATCAACGAAACCAAGAGTTGGTTTTTTGAAAAAATAAACAAAATTGACAAACCTCTAGCCAGGCTTCTCAAAAAGAAAAGGGAGATGACCCAAATAGATAAAATCATGAATGAAAATGGAATGATTACAACCAATCCCTCAGAGATACAAACAATTATCAGGGAATACTATGAAAAATTATATGCCAACAAATTGGACAACCTGGAAGAAATTGTCATTCCTGAACACCCACACTCTTCCAAAACTCAATCAGGAGGAAATAGAAAGCTTGAACAGACCCATAACCAGCGAAGAAATTGAATCGGTTATCAAAAATCTCCCAACAAATAAGAGTCCAGGACCAGATGGCTTCCCAGGGGAGTTCTACCAGACATTTAAAGCAGAGATAATACCTATCCTTCTCAAGCTATTCCAAGAAATAGAAAGGGAAGGAAAACTTCCAGACTCATTCTATGAAGCCAGTATTACTTTGATTCCTAAACCAGACAGAGACCCAGTAAAAAAAGAGAACTACAGGCCAATATCCCTGATGAATATGGATGCAAAAATTCTCAATAAGATACTAGCAAATCGAATTCAACAGCATATACAAAGAATTATTCACCATGATCAAGTGGGATTCATTCCTGGGATGCAGGGCTGGTTCAACATTCGCAAATCAATCAACGTGATCCATCACATTAACAAAAAAAAAGAGAAGAACCATATGATCCTGTCAATCGATGCAGAAAAGGCCTTTGACAAAATCCAGCACCCTTTCTTAATAAAAACCCTTGAGAAAGTCGGGATAGAAGGAACATACTTAAAGATCATAAAAGCCATTTATGAAAAGCCCACAGCTAACATCATCCTCAACGGGGAAAAACTGAGAGCTTTTTCCCTGAGATCAGGAACACGACAGGGATGCCCACTCTCACCGCTGTTGTTTAACATAGTGCTGGAAGTTCTAGCATCAGCAATCAGACAACAAAAGGAAATCAAAGGCATCAAAATTGGCAAAGATGAAGTCAAGCTTTCGCTTTTTGCAGATGACATGATATTATACATGGAAAATCCGATAGACTCCACCAAAAGTCTGCTAGAACTGATACATGAATTCAGCAAAGTTGCAGGATACAAAATCAATGTCCAGAAATCAGTTGCATTCTTATACACTAACAATGAAGCAACAGAAAGACAAATAAAGAAAATGATCCCATTCACAATTGCACCAAGAAGCATAAAATACCTAGGAATAAATCTAACCAAAGATGTAAAGGATCTGTATGCTGAAAACTATAGAAAGCTTATGAAGGTAATTGAAGAAGACTTAAAGAAATGGAAAGACATTCCCTGCTCATGGATTGGAAAAATAAATATTGTCAAAATGTCAATACTACCCAAAGCTATCTACACATTCAATGCAATCCCAATCAAAATTGCACCAGCATTCTTCTCGAAACTAGAACAAGCAATCCTAAAATTCATATGGAACCACAAAAGGCCCCGAATAGCCAAAGGAATTTTGAAGAAGAAGACCAAAGCAGGAGGCATCACAATCCCAGACTTTAGCCTCTACTACAAAGCTGTCATCATCAAGACAGCATGGTATTGGCACAAAAACAGACACACAGACCAATGGAATAGAATAGAAACCCCAGAACTAGACCCACAAACGTATGGCCAACTCATCTTTGACAAAGCAGGAAAGAACATCCAATGGAAAAAAGACAGCCTCTTTAACAAATGGTGCTGGGAGAACTGGACAGCAACATGCAGAAGGTTGAAACTAGACCACTTTCTCACACCATTTACAAAAATAAACTCAAAATGGATAAAGGACCTAAATGTGAGACAGGAAACCATCAAAACCTTAGAGGAGAAAGCAGGAAAAGACCTCTCTGACCTCAGCCGTAGCAATCTCTTACTCGACACATCCCCAAAGGCAAGGGAATTAAAAGCAAAAGTGAATTACTGGGACCTTATGAAGATAAAAAGCTTCTGCACAGCAAAGGAAACAACCAACAAAACTAAAAGGCAACCAACGGAATGGGAAAAGATATTTGCAAATGACATATCGGACAAAGGGCTAGTATCTAAAATCTATAAAGAGCTCACCAAACTCCACACCCGAAAAACAAATAACCCAGTGAAGAAATGGGCAGAAAACATGAATAGACACTTCTCTAAAGAAGACATCCAGATGGCCAACAGGCACATGAAAAGATGTTCAGCGTCGCTCCTTATCAGGGAAATACAAATCAAAACCACACTCAGGTATCACCTCACGCCAGTCAGAGTGGCCAAAATGAACAAATCAGGAGACTATAGATGCTGGAGAGGATGTGGAGAAACGGGAACCCTCTTGCACTGTTGGTGGGAATGCAAATTGGTGCAGCCGCTCTGGAAAGCAGTGTGGAGGTTCCTCAGAAAATTAAAAATAGACCTACCCTATGACCCAGCAATAGCACTGCTAGGAATTTATCCAAGGGATACAGGAGTACTGATGCATAGGGGCACTTGTACCCCAATGTTCATAGCAGCACTCTCAACAATAGCCAAATTATGGAAAGAGCCTAAATGTCCATCAACTGATGAATGGATAAAGAAATTGTGGTTTATATACACAATGGAATACTATGTGGCAATGAGAAAAAATGAAATATGGCCCTTTGTAGCAACGTGGATGGAACTGGAGAGTGTAATGCTAAGTGAAATAAGCCATACAGAGAAAGACAGATACCATATGGTTTCACTCTTATGTGGATCCTGAGAAACTTAACAGGAACCCATGGGGGAGGGGAAGGAAAAAAAAAAAAAAGAGGTTAGAGTGGGAGAGAGCCAAAGCATAAGAGACTGTTAAAAACTGAGAACAAACTGAGGGTTGATGGGGGGTGGGAGGGAGGGGAGGGTGGGTGATGGGTATTGAGGAGGGCACCTTTTGGGATGAGCACTGGGTGTTGTATGGAAACCAATTTGTCAATAAATTTCATAAAAAAAAAATAAAATAAAATAAAAATATGGTGCTCAGTGTGTATTAGTATTATTGTTAATAATAATAATAAATCATTTCATATGTCAGTAATGTCATTGCAAACTCTAAGGGTGTACATTTAAGTGCATTTACCTTATGTTACATAGAATAGTATTTCCCAATATCTTGCACATAAAGTTAATCGTGTTCCACACCAAAAGGGTCTATACCCTAATAAATTTTGGAAACTTTGCATGTCTTGAGATTCATATGACACATTATTATATTAAGGTCCCTGGAAAATCAGGTATAAATAAACCTGTGAACTTTTATATGGCACACTTCTTCCTGAGCATATTTGATTATACAATGTTTTATAGGAAAATGTAACAGCTAGTGAGATTTACTGTACATTGTATACTTACTATGTGTCAGGTACTAATAGACTAGTTAGCTTATTTAATACCAATTTACCCTTGGTATCCCCATTTCACAAGGGAGGGTAAATAACTTGTTCAAGGTTATACACTCCAGAAGTAGAGGGTTAGGATTCACAACCAATTGTTTGGTCTCTGGTGACCATGATTGACTGCCTTACTACCTATTCTCTTCCTGGGATCTAGCATTCCATGGAAGAAACTTTAGGAAATGCTGACTGTGAACAATATTTTGTTCAGGCTGGGGTAGTCACAGTAATTTGTATACACGTTGTTCACACATGTATTCTTTTCCTTATACTGTGCCACTCATTCTCTTTTTCCACAATTTATCTAACACCCTGATAAAACCATGTGCTCTTTTCCACACAGTCTTCCTTACAGCCATGGTGGTCCACTTTCTCCTAGAAACTTAGCATCTGTTTTGTTGAGTTCATGGACAGATGTCCTACTGAACTCTGGATATGTTGTTTATGTGGATGTTGTTTTCTTAACTAGTATCCAGATCTTTGAAAATGGTACTGTTTTATGCTAGAAATTCTAACAGCGTAAAAAATGTATGTTGATTAGAATTTTTTACTTAACATCTGGAGCTGTTTCAAATTTACTTGGTATGAGTCCCAAGTTGCTAACACGAAGAAATGAATTCCATTTGCAGCCCTAACGATTGCCATATGAATTAGAAACGATCACCTTTTCTTGTTCATGTAACTGAATAATTCACAAGTTAACTAAAAATAACATTTTTGTAATACTAAATTATAGCAGATGATTAAGCATATGATCTTTAAGCTGACAGTAAATAGTATTAAATATATTCATAAAGAGCAGAATAACAAAATATACTTATTAAAGTCATCTTTCATTTGCCTCCTAGTTTGATTATTAGGGTAACTTATTTCCTAGGCAGTTTGGAGAAAATCTGGTGACAAAGCTAGTTTTTTTTTTTGTTTGTTTGTTTATTTATTTTAAAGTATATTTATTTTGATAAGGAAACAGAGAGAGATAGCAGGGGAAGAACAGAAAGAGAGGAAGAGAGAATGAATCCCAAGCAGACTCCATGCTGTCAGCGCAAAGCCTGACACAGGGCTCGATCTCATGACCATGAGATCATGACCTGAGCCAAAATCAAGAGTCAGATGCTTAAACAACTGAGCAACCCAGGTGCCCTGACAAGACTATTTTAAAATCAAGTCATGGAACTTGAAAAGTCCTTGAAGACTCATCTAGTTCTCTTCTCTAAGTTCTTACTTAGAGATATGCCACTATAAACTGCAGAGACGCTAGAATCCACATTTTTGTAGAAATGGGGAAATGACCCACACAGTTATAATCTTTTGTAGAATAGAAAATAGTCAAGCCTTTCTCTACCTCTTAATTCCATCGCAACATATCTATGTGCTGTTTTTTGAACTTTGAGATGTATGAATGGATGGTAGTGGGCTTTTTATAAAAAAATAACCTAAAATATGCTATTGAATTAAAAGAAATTACTATAAAATCAAAGGTTCAAATCAATGAAAACTATTCTAAAATACAGAGCAAAGAAATTTTTGCTAAAAACTGTTCTACAAGTTGGGGCGCCTGGGTGGCGCAGTCGGTTAAGCGTCCGACTTCAGCCAGGTCACGATCTCGCGCTCCGCGAGTTCGAGCCCCGCGTCAGGCTCTGGGCTGATGGCTCGGAGCCTGGAGCCTGCTTCCGATTCTGTGTTTCCCTCTCTCTCTGCCCCTCCCCCGTTCATGCTCTGTCTCTCTCTGTCCCAAAAATAAATAAACGTTGAAAAAAAAAATTTAAAAAAAAACTGTTCTACAAGCCAGTGGAACTGAGACAGAGAAAAAAAATAGAGTGAGTTGCTCTGAATTCTTGAAAACAGGGTTACCTTAAAACCCACTCTTTGGGTTGACTCTTTGCCATGACTTGAGTCTTCAGTAGGCTCCCCAAGGCAAAGCCCTCATTGGTTTTGAGAAGCACATACTTGTCCTTGGAACAGAAGGCCATGGATGCCTCTTGCTTTCTACTCCAGCAAGGTGACCTCTGCAGTTCCCAGTCGTCTAACGACCTGCTCAGTGACAACTTGCATCTGGCAGACAAGGGCATCACAGTATTTAATGCAGTTGTACCCAAAACCAGTTTTTTACATTATGCTGATTTTGAAGGTGATGGGTGCAGGTTTTCATTTTTGCTCCCAGTGCTGGATGCTGGAGATGTCGCTATAGGCTGTGGCTGGTACCTGATGAGTGTCACAGTCAGCAGAGAGATGCAAAACACATAAAGATGGTGACATGTTGAGTGCTGGTGCTAGGGGAGCAGAAGGGCCAGAAAAGACTGAGGAAGGGAGCTAGCTTTTGAGGTGGAGAAGAGCAAGTGGAGATGGGTTGGGCATCTTGGGAAATGGAAATAGCACTTACTAAGGCGCCAGAACAAGGAAAGTGTGAACTTGATGAAAGAACAGTATTTAGATGGGCTGGTAGATGGTTGGGAGTATCAATTAGAAGATGAATTTGCAAATGTAGGTTAGGTCTTATTTTTATGTTTTACCATTTGTCTTTTGTTTTGTGTTGTTTTCAGTAGTATTTGTTTTGTGTCTCCCATAAATTAATGCAGTGCCGAGAAAGGAGAGAGATTTCTACTTCCTCTATAATTCCTATCAGTCACCAGACAGGTATTTGTTGGTTGCTAACTAGATTATATGCACAGTGTCATGTCAGACTCAGATCGTTTGACACGAAGTTCCACAAAGTGGTGTTAAGTAAACCTCTTTGTAACTACTACTGCCTTTTGTACAATATTATGTATTAAGATTGAAGATTCTTTTACTGCTTAAACATTTTTAATATGAGTAATTAAAAAATATTTTGCTGATAACATAACATCATATAAATATTTTTAAATGTATTTTTGCAGTTTTTTGATTACTCTTTTGATTACTGTTTTGATTCCCAGGGCTGGATATACTTATGGTTTGGGGATATCTTCTCTTATCCACATTCACTGTCACAATACCTGTTATAAAACTTACCACAGTTCAAACTTGATAAATGAACCCTTTTCTTCGGCTATTTAATTATGATGGCCACTGGAGACACTTAGCATACCATGTATATTTCAGAAATGTAGTAGGTAAAATCACATTTTGATAAATCACAAGATACTGTAAAAGCATAAAGAGAACAAGATAACAGGTGCCTAATTTGATTGCTTTTGTGATGTGGATGTCAGTTGCCATCAGGATTTTTTGTGAATCTAGATTTTTATCCATCAGGTACATCAGAAGGAATGTGCATATCCCTCTTAAAGTGAATTCCAGAGAGGTCTCATGATAATATGTCTTCCTATAACTTTTAGAAAAAAAAATCAAAGTAAATTTTAAGTGAGATTGTCCATGAAATGTTAATTAACTTCACATTATTCAAAATAAATATAATGGAAATTATTGCTCAGTTTTATTGATACGCAACTCACAAAAGACTTAAGCATGTCAACCTTAATGGAAGGATTTATTAAAGAAGTGCTGTTATAGAAATGTAACGAACAGTATTTTAGCCAAAAAGATTGTGCAAATATTAAAAACCTCAAGAATCAAGGAACAGGAGAATCTGATTTACCCAGACACTAACTCAGCATGTCAGAGTTAGTGGCTTCTATTCAATCCAAAGTTCCTGTCTTTAATATAAGTAAGGTTTGCAGCACTTCTGGCAGGGAGCATGTGATTGCCAATGTAAACTCATGCCCACTGTTGAGAATGGAGCCAGGCAAGGTGAGAGAAGTGAGAGAGTGTGACCTCCTTCAATTCAGTCTAATAGCTGGCTAAATCTGAGACTCAATTAACCTATGTATTGACACTACCTTTTCACAAAATGGTAGCTGGAAGTCTGTAGGACCTACTTATGCAGATGGATCTACTTATTGCAGATATCTCGAGACTGTTAAAGATAATTTACTGACTTTTGCATGAACATATCTCCTTGTTCTCATGCTTCCTTAGAAACATAAAAGTTTATGCATGGTCCCTGGTGCTCCCATTGCCATCAGCTTCTCCTCTTTTGTAACTGATATGCTTTTGTAGTATTTTTAAAAACCATACACCCAAAAAGGTATTAAAAAGAATTCTGCCAGCATGGTACGTTTATTCAGCTACAAGCCTGATCTCACAAAAGAAAACAAGAGGGAGGGGGGCATATGTACAACTAGATGAGAAGTAGAGAAGATTTTACTTTTTCTCTGTACTGAACTGAAAGAAAAACTGTTTCTCAAATGCAGTACAAGGACATATTCAGAAAGCAATTTTATTTTTGACTATGTTTTTCCTTTTACTTCTAAACTATTTCATGTTATTGATATCAAATTTATTTTTTGTGCTTTTCTAAGCTCTTTGGAGAGTCACTGCTTGAGTGATCCACTTGATTTCTGGCTGTCACTGAGTGCTTTGTGGGAGCAGGGAATTTTCTTTGTAGGAAAGTTATGAATTACAGATTTTTGATAGATGCATGAATACTCACCCTTTCTATTTCTTTTTGTATAAATTTTGGGTAGCTGTTTTTCCACATATTTTCCACATTATTTCTCTACTTCTAAATGTTCAAATTTGTTGGCATGAAGTCATTCATATCTCTTATTATTCAATGGTCAGTAGTCAATGGAAGAATCAATCTTTGTTTTTGATGATTTTCCTTTATTATATTTTGCTTTCCATTTTATTAATTCCTGCTCTTACATTTTTATTTCCTTCCTTCTACTTTTTTGGAGTTTATTTTCTGTTCTTTCTTTTAACTTGTAACAGAATTAACTGTAAGATAAATCATAGATAAATGATTTTTCATATTTCTTCCTTTGCTAATATATCCATTAGAGGCTTTAAAGTTTTCTCTAAGCAAAGCTTTAGCTGTATCTCACGAAGTTTGGCTCTGATGTTTATCATTCAGTTCTAAGTGTTTTGTAATTTCTAGTATGATTTCTTCTTTGACTGATGTTTTACTTAGCAGTGTTTTGTTTATTAAATCAAGCTTATTTTAAATTTCGTATTTCCTCTTAAGTAGCTTTTCAGTTATATATTCTTTCAAGAGTTAGCCTGGAGTTAAAACATGTTTCCTTTAACTGTTAGAGTCTAGTATGTGTACTGTTAACAGTTTTGTATAATGTTTAGGTCTTAGAACTTCACTGACCACTTACCACCTTTTATTATTATTGTTATCTGCTATTGTCTATTTTAATTCTACATACAGTTTAAACCCCATACAACATTATTATTATCATTTTATACTGTCATATTGATTTAAATGTATGTCCTTCTCGATTGCATAATTCTGGTATAAATTATTTTTCCTTTGCCTGAAAAGTTCTCTCTCTCATTTTTTAGTTTTGTTTAGTTTTAATATTCAATAGGGTATATTCTAAAATGTATAGAATTTAAGGTTGGCAGCTATTTTCTTTAAGCTCTTCAGAGTTATGATTCTATTATTTTCTGGCTTCCATAATTTCTGTCTAGGAGTCCATTTAAATCTCCCTGTTGCTTTGAAGGCATTGATTTTGTTTGTTTGTTTTTGACAAAATCTATGACTGCTTTTTAAAAAAGTTTCATTTGGGGCACCTGGGTGGCTCAGTCGGTTAAGCGCCCGACTTTGGCTCAGGTTATGATTTTGCAGGTTTGTGAGTTTGAGCCCTGTGTCAGGCTCTGTGCTGACAGCTCAGAGCCTGGAGCCTGCTTCAGTATCTGTGTTTCCCTTTTTCTCTGCCCCTCCCCTACTCTCTCTCTCTCTCTCAAATAAATAAATGTTAAAAAAAATAAAAAATTTGTGTATCTATCTATCATCTATCTACCCATCTTTTATTTTTTAAAGTAATTTCTATACCTAAAATGGGGTTCAAACTCACAACCTTGAGATCAAGAGTGAAAGACTCCTCCAACTGAGCCAGCCAGGCACCCCTCTCTGACTGCTTTTAAGATTATCCTTTTCTAGCAGTTTTACTATAATGTCCCCGGACATCGTTTAGTTTGTATTCTGCTCTGAATTTGTGGAATTTTTCATGCTGTTGCTTAACGACTTTCTTCAACTTTGGAAAATTAACCATTATGTCTTCAAACATTGCTTTTACCCTACCTGCTTTCTTTCCCTTCTATTACACACACACACACACACACACACACACACACACACACACACACCAGCTTTCTCACTCTGTATATTTTTCTCTCCTCTCTTCCTCTTCATGTGCCAGTTTGCATAGTTTCTCCTGAATTGCTCTGCCTCCTGTTTCCCTACTAACCCAAAACAATCTCCCCTGAAACCAATCAGTTGAATTAATTGTGTTATTAATTTTCATTGAATTGGAGAACTTCCATTAGATCACTTTTCTTATAGTTCTTATTTGATGGTAAAGTTTTCTATTTTTGTCATTTGCTTTCTTAACAAATTATTCAGTTATTTTAAAGTTGATGTCTGATAATCTAACTTCCTTTTTAGCTCAATTTCTATTGTTTATTTTCTTTCTTGGCCCCATTTTCGGATATTCCTGGTAGATTTTAATTTAATACCTGATGGGTGTGTGTGTGTGTGTGTGTGTGTGTGTGTGTGTGACAGAGAGAAAATTATAAAGCTCTAGAGACTATTATCTTATTCCCGAGAGGATTAGTTACAGCTTCTGCCAGATAGTTACAATAATGGAAGATCATCTTTGTACAAAGCCAATTCAAGTTGGGTTTGAGTCTTTATAAGTCCTCATCTATTTACAGTTCTCTTTTTCTCTTAGAATGTAATACCTTACAACAGAAATGCTGATGAGTTTATCAGGATCCTACACACCATTTAGGAATTGGTTTATGCTCCTAGGGAAAAAGAGGTGCAGAATGTCAGCCTCTACTATTCTCATCTCTTTGGAATTTTTCACTTAAAATTCTCCTGCATTGGTTCTGTTTTCATTTGTTTTTGATCATTTTGCCTAATGGAAAAGACCCTTTTGGGAGGGGAAAAAGCAGGTTAGAATTTTGGAGTTACCTCCACGTGCTGCTAGATCCTTCAAGCCCTGGAGGCCTTGGTATCTCTGTCATGCCTCCAAACATATATTTTATAAATGTATGCAGCATCTCTAGTTATTTTTGGTTAGGGGTTAGTCTGTTACAAGGTAGATTACCATAGACAGAATCCTCCTTGAAAATGATTTTAAGTTAAATCTTCTCTTGGCAGTCCCTCTTCCATCTTGTTGACCCCAGCTGACATTGCCACTGGTTGTGGAAGTGCTTTCTCACCTTTACTTCTGCTTCCCCTTCCTCATTTGCCTCATCACCATCAAAAAAGATGGGTGGAGGGCAGATAAAGTGTGCATGTAAGTTCTTAATTTGATTGTTAGTATAATAAGGTAATTTTATTCTCCCTGGGTCTAGTAGGCACTTGACATTGATTCTGTCTTGTGGGCATTCTGGTAATTTCTTCTTTTTTTAAATTTTTTTTTTCAACGTTTATTTATTTTTGGGACAGAGAGAGACAGAGCATGAATGGGGGAGGGCCAGAGAGAGAGGGAGACACAGAATCGGAAACAGGCTCCAGGCTCTGAGCCATCAGCCCAGAGCCCGACGCGGGGCTCGAACTCACGGACCGCGAGATCGTGACCTGGCTGAAGTCGGACGCTTAACCGACTGCGCCACCCAGGCGCCCCTCTGGTAATTTCTTCTGAGGGCCCCCTCGAAATGTTTATCTGCACTTCTTGTGTCTTAGCTAGTGTCTTTTCCTTCAGTTGACCACTCTATTCTCATCCTCTGATTTTCTTATGGTCTCCTTCTAATTGGATTCCATTCCCTTTCCAGAAGTCCATCTTTGATGGGACTCAAAGTGACTTCAGATTAGCTCTCTCTCCCTTGTATCTCACATCTTGTTTATGAGAGACACTCAGAATCCTTACCTAGATAAGTGAAGATATACCTGGTTTTTAATATATTCTGGTCTTTCTGCCCTACTGCCTTCGGCTAATAGTCAGAGCCATTTGTTTTTAGATTCTTTAAGTATTTTTATGTATCAGACAGCAATCCACTGTGATCCCTCCTCCGATTGGTGTCTTTGAAGTGCCTTTTTCTTTGGGGAAAACACATTTCAAATCTCTTGCTGGCTCATGGTACACTAGCAGTCCTTTTTAAGAAATCTCTGTCTCAAAAAAACAAGACAAAACAAAAACCCCCAAAACTCTCTTAACTACATCTTTTAACCTTTTGCACTCTTACATTAGTTTTCATCAAGTACAACAAACTGGGTAGCTTAAAACAGGAGGCCAGAAGTCTGAATCAAGGTGTTTGTAGGTCAATACTCCCTCTGAAAACTGTTGGGGAGTCCTTCCTTGCCTCTCCCAGTTTGCTGGCAATCTTTAGCATTACTTGGTTTATAGATGCATCACTCCTACCTTCTGTCTTCACAAGGCACTTTCCCCATATATCTATCTTCACAAAACAAACTTTTTATAAGGACTCCAGTCCATTGAATTAGTGGCCCACCTACTCCAATATGACTTCAATTTAACCAATTATATCTGCAATAGCCCTGTTCCCAAATAAGGTCATAATCTGAGATACTAGGGGTTAGGATTTTCATTTATCTTTCTTAGCAGGACACAATTCAACTCACAACAATCTTAGATATATCTGATTTATCTAACTGGTTATCAGATACCCAGCGTGAAATCCTCCAGGTTAGTTTCAGAAGTCATTTTGGTATCTGATGTCTATTGAGCTTGGTGCCTCAGTTGAAACTTCCACTTTGGCATCCTGTTAGATTTGAATATAATTTTTTTTATGTACATAGTTGTAAAAATACTGCTAGTGAGCAGTACTGGTTAATGTATATATAATCTTCTTTGTCCTGAATGTTTTCAGTCAGGAACCTTAAGCTTTTCACAAGTAAAATTTATTATATTATTTTTTCCCACCTCTTCTAAAACTCCTAATAGATTTTGATATAGATTCTTATCAGTATCTTCTCTTCCTCTTTGTCTACCTCTTTATTTTACTTTTAGGAAGATTTCTTTATTTTATCGTCCCACCTGTGCCCATAATTCTTACTTTTGCTATCATATTTTTAATTTTTAGATCTTTTTCAGTTTCTAAATTCCCCTTAAAAATAATATCCTGTTCTTATTTCATGCATAGAATATATTCTTATCTTTGCGGGTGGATGATATAATTCTTTTCTTTCTGTCTTATTTTCTTCTACTTACACAGTCTCACTTTCTTCTGATTCCTTTACATCATTTCTCTTTTTCATGTGAGAAGCTTTACTCAAATATCTGTTATGATCCCTGGCTATTCATTCACACTTAAAAGTGAGTTCTTGAAGGATTGGTTATAAAACCCTGAACATAGTTTATCTCATAGACAAGAAGGACTCATTGTAAAACAAATAGACAACCATTCAGGTTTGGGGATGCAACCTACATACCAGGCATTTTTTTTTCTAAGCTACATTAGCTTTTTTCAGAGAACAGTAGATTCTCCAACCTGATGGAAGTTCAAAGACAGTTTAAGATTGAAAGGTGGCATTCTGGATCTGTGTAGGTGAAGGCAGATTCATCTCACTATTTAGTGTGTACATTTTCACTCAGTACACTTGTCTTTAGTCAAGCACCTCATTCCAGTCCTCCTTTCTGCCTCTGTTCTTGAGTCCAGAACATCTCAAATCTTAGATTAAATTCATCAAAAAAACTATACTTTCCACCAGTTGTTGTCATATGGGGGTTAGGGTGAAGATGGGAACTGGGGATCTAATGCTCCTTATAAAGGTTTTACAATTTTACCCATGTGTTTACAAATTTTTTTGAGGTTATTTATTTATTTTGGGAGGCAAGGGGGAGGGAGAGAGAGGTAGAGAAAGGGAGAGAGAGAATCCCAAGCAGGCTCCAAGACGTCAGCCCAGAACCCAATGCAGGGCTTGAATGCACAAACCGTGAGATCATGACCTGAGCTGAAATCAAGAGTCAGAGGCTTAACTGACTGAGCCACCTGGGTGCCACTATACCCGTGGTTTTTGGCTTTATTTCACTCTTTCCTCTGCCATAACTGATGTCTTCAAACGCTGAGCTTTTCAGAGTTCTGAAGCTTATTTCTAATGAGTATCTCCGTCTCCAGCCACTTGGTGTAGAAAGCCTTTTACTCTGCTAAGGCATTTGTCAGTCCTATACCCTCTTTCAGTCTTTATGTATTGTGGTTATTACCTTGCTTAATTGGAAATAGGAGTTTGTTTTTCTTTTTGTTAGGGGGGATTCTTTTGGTTTGTTTGGGGATTCAAAAGGATCTTAAATCTGAAAGGCCAGGTGGCTATTTGAAGGACAACATTTGCATGATGCAAATATGGAACTAATTATAATTTTTTTTAAATGTTTTTATTTATTTTTGAAGGAGAGAGAGAGAGACAGAGCATGAGTGGGAGAGGAGCAGAGAGAGATGGAGACAGAATTCGAAACAGGCTTCAGGCTCTGAGATGTCAGCACAGAGTCCCGATGCGGGGCTCAAACTCATAAATCGTGAGATCATGACCAGAGCTGAAGTTGGACACTCAACTGACTGAGCCACCCAGGCACCCCAATATGGAACTAATTATAAAAATCATATATAAAAATAAGAACTTGTCAACTCACTAATTGCTGGATTTCCAGGCAAACAGGGAGCTGCTCATCCTTGGACCTGTTAGTCTGCAGTTGATTAAGGTTAACGGTCTCTCACTAATGTTTTTGATCCATTATTAAGAACTCAAGAATTGAAACTGGGACTTTGCTATACAATGTAACACCTATTGTTTGTTACTGTGTTCTGAAGTGAATTGTTTGAAAGAGTTGAAGTTTCACATACATAATTAATTCAAAGACTGTGGGTAGTTTCATTTATTAAGCTAAATTGGACTTTAAATTAGCCTTTTTGTCCTCCCAGAATTTTCTGGGCAATACATCAGTCCAGTGGTCTCTCTCACCATAGTTTTTCTCAAACATAATATTCATCCTTGTCTGCCAAATTGGTTACAAAGTTTGGAACACTATATATGCGTTTTTTAAAAATCCATGACATCTGTTGATTTGGATATGATTCTATCTGGCAGGATATAAGATCTCTCTGCTCAGAAAGTACTCAAGTCCTTTTAATCTCCCAGTGATGCTATAAACTTCTCAATAGACACTTTATGCATATTTGGCAGCTCTGATTTTAAAACGTGGAGTGGAGAGCAAAGAATAAGAATCCAGAGTAACAGAGCTCTTGGGTGATCCTAAAAAAAAAAACACCAAAAAACAAAAAACCATGTACAGAACATTTTATATGAGACAATAGTTTGGGAATAAATCATCTTTCTGAGAAATTAGAAACAGGCTTTCCTGTACAGATCTACCAGTGAGTTCCTATTTAGACTAGGCTAAGATAAACTATGCTGGTGTGCATCTAAATTACTACTAAATGAATGAAAGTGTTTCTATGAATACCTGTTCCCCAATCGGCTCCTTGAGATAACTTCTGTCAAATCACCTCCATTTTGATCATGCAGTTTGGTTTCTGATTTAACTTTTATTTCATTAATGAGGCAAATATGATAACTTCTGAAATAATCCTCACACTTTGACAGTCCTCTCTATATATTGTTGAAACACTACTGACCAAATTTAGCAAATTTAGCTTTATCAAGTATAACTTCGATCATACAATCTTTTGAGAAAAAAAAAAAAAAGCAAAAACCAAAACCCCAAATCCTTTGTTGGCCACTCATTGTTTTACCCAATTAGGATACCGTTGAAGGATATCCATGCAACTTTTTCTTTCCCACTTGTCATTGTTATTTTTCTAAAAATATTTTGTGTTTCATTGAGTAAAATTATATGCTTTTCTCTTGTGAACTCACATGACTACAGGACCCAGGCAGGGAAGGATTTTCTAGTGAAGCAAGTGTATATGCTTCGTTTAAACAGTGTTATTGAGCTATAATTGATATACGATAAACTGTAGATACATAAATGTACATTTGGAAAGTTTTTACATATGTATCTACCTGAGAAACATCACTACAATAAAAATAATGAATGTGTCCATCATCCCAAAAGCTCCCTTGTGCTATCTTAGAAGATTTCCCTCTTGCTTTTTCTTACCCCCCCCCCCGCACCCCCCCCCCCCCCGGCCCCCAACCTTTACAAGCAACCACTGATCTGTCACTCTGGGTTAGTTTGCTATTCTAGAGTTTTATATACATGGAATCATACAGTATGTGCTTCTTCTTCTTCTTCTTATTTTTCCTTTTTGGCTTTTGTTTTTTCGTCTGGCTTTTTTTTTTGTTCAGAATATTTTGAGATTTTACCTCCTTGGGTATTGGATATTTTTGTATGCCTGTAAATGCTATTGAACTTTATGTAGGGATATAGCTAAACTACTTGGAAACAGTTTGATTTGTTTATTCCTTGGTCTTAAGATTTGTTAGATAGGATAGTCTAAAGCTAATTATTCACCAGCACTGAGGTAAGACCATTCTGATCACTCTACTCAAGGCATGAATTATGTAGTTTTTCTGTCTGCCTGGTAGGACCAGGTGCTATTCCCAGTCCAATGTGAGCACTGGCCATGTTTTCTTCTAATCCTTAGTGACTTTTTCCTTAACCTAGGGTGGTTCCTTCACATGCATGTGCTGATCATTATTCTTAAATACTCCAGAGGGACCCCTCTGTAGATTTCTGGAGTTCTTTTTTCTGTGATGCTCTCCAATTGTCCATACCCTATCCTGCTAACTCTATTCACTTTGGTCTCTTGGACTTTCAATTCCATCTCCTTAACTCAGGGGTCCACTGGGTTCCATTTGGGTTCCCTCTGCCTGCATTGGCACCTGGAAACTCTCAAGGAGGCAGCTCAGCAGTTGGCTCGCCTTGATTATTTCCAGTCTCTCCTGGATTACTGTCCTTTGTTGCCTGGTAGGGTCTTGAAAACTGTTTCAAATATTTTTTTTGGATATTTTGTTAGTTTTAGGAAGAAGACTAAATCAGCCCCTTTTACATTTTCTAAATGTCTCAACCAGATATGACCTCTTTAATTTTGGAATATCACCTTGTATCTCTCTATGGCACCACTGTGTGACTCTCTTTAGTGTAATTACACATGAGTTCAGAGGAAATGCTCACATTTTAGTAATTAATTCATTTAAAAAAATATATAGCACAACTACTATGGTCCAGACCCTGTTCTGGTGCTTAGGCTAAAACAATCAAGAAAGGAAAAGTCCCCGCCCTCACAGGGCTCACATTTTGAAAGGGAAAGAATGACAACGATGGACATTAACAAGCAAATTATTTTGTTGAGGCAACCATTGCTGTAAGGAAAGATAAAAGCATATAGGATAAGGGGTAATCATGAGTGTGAAGTAGTGTGGATGTGGAAACTTTGAATAAGGCCTCTTAGAGAAGGTGGCGATAAAGCAAAGGCATGGAGAGAACATTATGGCTGTGTGGGTATCTGGAGAGAGTGTGCCAGACACAGAGAATGCCTGGTGCCAATATGCTGAGGTGGGAGTATCCAGAGGAAGGGGTGAGAGGTTCGGGAATGAGAAAGAATGGGGTAGGTCTCATTGGCCCTCAGCCATCGTAAGGACTCTGGCTTTCACTCAGAGTGAGGAGCAAACCATGGAGGGCTTTTAGCAGAGGAATGATGTGACCTGATGTTTAAAAAAAACCTCTGGCTTTGGCTGCAATATCTGTAATTAGCAGATCGATGGCATATTAAGTTGAAACCACTTCTAAATTCAAATTTTCAGCACAGCAGTGTGGTTAAATAATGTTGAATGACTGATTCTCAGAGTTTTTCCAACTGAAAGTTTTCAACTCTGTGTTTAGCCATGTGTCAGTGATGTCTTGTGGGAAACGCTTGCAGCTGACGTTACTATTTTAGCCAGTTTTCAGGAGTGGAGGCAGGCCTGCCATTGGCCTAGAGGACCAGAGGACACTCAGAGTGTGGTGTCCCCTCTGTGGCAGGTTTATCAGCTTCTGATTCTACGTACACAGCTTAGGCTGTAAGATGGAGACTCAGCCAGAAAATGTCAAGTAAATGCAGCCAAGTGTTTGGCTCTCTCTTGACATTGGAAAAGGGAAAAATTTTTTCTTTCACTTACTTACTCTCTTGCAAGAGTGTGAACTTGTTTTCTGCAGCCAAAACAAACAAGCTTGAAGATGATGATACATATCACACCCAACCACAAAAGGAGGGGGACTATCTGAAGCAGAACGAATGGCTTCAGCATGGCCCCTGGTTCCTGCCTGTGCATCACACCTGATTAACTACAAAGATAGTCCTGCAAGACATGAACCTCTTTTCTCCTCCCCACTCCCCACTTTTATTCCCTCCTACCATGAATTTGGGTGTGGGCAAAGTAAATCCGAATGGAAGACCAAAATAATGGGTTTGTATGATGAGAGATGACAGGGCCTGCGCTTACATGCAGAGCCCTGGGGTACAGGGAACCACCCTGTCTATTGCAGAAGAAACACAAATACTGCAGAGAGTGAGCAATAACTTATTTTGGCATGAATATCTGCCATATCCATGTTCAATGACTGTTGGTGATGGCCACTGATATCCTATTTCCTTCTAAAGACAATAATGCATAAGCACATAGCTGGATTTCACAATTTTAACTGGAAAAATTATTATTTCTTGTCCTTGCAATGAGATGTAATCAAGATTAATAGATTTTATATCACATATTTAAGGAAAATCATACTTCAGATAATTTTGAAATATGAATACCTTGAGCAGGGCCAAATCTGATCCCTGAAGAAGATGAAGAGTTTACTGGGGATTTTACTCCCAAACAGGCATTTGAAAGAGAGGTCAAGACCTAATAGTCCAGACCATCCAAAGGCCGTGTGCAAGCTTGATTCCAAGAAGCTGAAAGGAGGATCACTGGGATTTTCAAGAACCATGGGAAAACTTCTACTTGTAGAATTCTGAAGTGAGTAATCCATCATTGCAAATAACCACCTTGCTGACATTTTGAAAGTAAACTTTTGGTTGAAATGAAACATGTATACATAAAAGTGCACACATTTCTAGAGTATAGTTGGAAGAAGTTTCACAAAGTACACATATCATTTGAACCACTACCTGTATCGAGAAGTTGACCATTGCAACCCTTTTTTGCTCACTTCCAATGAGCTAACCATTATTCTGATACATAACAACATTGATAAGCTTGACTTGTTTTGGAGGTTTATGCAGATGGAGACATATAGTTATGGACTTCTTGATGTTTTCAAGATTCATCCATGTTATTGTGTATGGAAGGTATTTTTCCTATATCTGAATTGCATTCCATTATATGAATTTTCCACAATTTGTTCATCTGTTCTCCTGTTGATGGATATTTGATTATTTTTCCCCAGTATTTGCCTGTTTTTAATAGTGTTACTGTTCACATTTTTTAAAAAATATAATTTATTGTCACATTAGATAACATGCAGTGTATACAGTGTGCTCGGGGTAGATTCCCCCAATTCATCGGTTACATACAACACCCAGTGCTCATCCCAACAAGTACCCTCTTCAACACCCATCTGCCGTATCCCCCACTCCCACTACCCCCCCATCCCCATCAACCCTCAGTTTGTTCTCTGTATTTAAGAGTCTCTTATGGTTTGTCTCCCTCTCTGTTCACATTTTTATATATGATTTTTGGTACACATCAATGTACATTTCAGAGGGGCATTCTACCTAGGAGTGGAATTGCTAGTTCATAGGTTATGCATGTATTTGGCTTCAGTAAATATGCCCAAAGAGTCCGTAAATATTTACACTTTCCATTTCTCCCCATTTTGTACAGAATTTCTATATTTCTCTTTGGGATCATTTTCCTTTTGTCTGAAGAACTCTGCATTTATTTTTTTTTGTTAGGCCTTCTAGCAAATAGTGGGTTTTTTTCCTTCAGTTTTTGTTTGTCTGGAAACACCCTTATTTAACATTTATTTTAAAAGTTGTTTTTGCTGAATATAGAATTCTAGCAGTTTTTTTTCTTTTTATTTTGGCATTTTAAAGTTGTGATTGCATTTTCTTATGGTTTCTATCCTTTCTGTTCAGAGGGGGGATGTTAGTCTTAATGTTGCTCCTTGAGGTATACTGTCTTTTATGGTATGGTTTATTAGAAGCTTTTTTTCTCTGTCTTTCATTTTTTTTAATGCTGAAAAACTGTGCTTAAGCATAGTTTTCTTTGTATATATTTTGTTTGGAATTTCTTGCACTTAATGAATCTACAGCTTGTGTTTTTAATAACTTTTGGAAAATTCTCACTCATTATCTCCTAGTGAAGTAGTTGGAGTTTTTCTTATATAACAACATGTTCCTTATTTGTTCCATTTCAGTTTGGATGACTTTATTTTTTCTTGTCTAATTACCCTGGTTAGAAGCTCTGGTACAACGTTGAATAGGAGTTGTGAGAGCTAATACCTTGATTCGTTCTTTATCTTACAGGGAAATTATTTAGTCTTTCACTGTTAAGTACTATGTTGGTTGCAGGTTTTCATGAATCCTTTTATCAGATTGAGGAATTTTCCTTCTTTTAAAAAATTTTTTTTTAATGTTTATTTATTTTTGAGAGAGACAGAGTGCAAGTAGGGGAGGGGCAGAGAGAGAGAGAGAGAGAGAGAGAGAGAGAGAATATGAAGCAAGCTCCAGGCTCTGAGCTGTCAGCACAGAGCCTGACACAGGGCTTAAACCCAGGAAATGTGAGATCATGACCTGAGCCAAAGTCAGACGCTCAACTGACTGAGCCACCCAGGCACCCCGAGGAACTTTCCCTCTATTCTTAATGTGTTCTTGTCATGAAAGGTGTTGGATTTTGTCAACAGCTTTTTCTGTGCATATTGAAATGGTCATATGGTTTTTATATTTTATTCTACAAATATGATATATTACATTAACTGGTTTTGAGTATTAAACCAACCTTGAATTCTTGGATTAAATTCCACTTGATTATAGGTGTATAATCCTTTTTATAATTTTCTGTATTCAGTTTGCAAAGAGTTTTCCATATATATTTATAAGAACTATTTGGTCTTGTTTTTTTCTTGTTATACCTTTGCCTGGTGTTGACATCAGGGTAATTCACTATCATACAATGAGTTGGGAATTGTTCCTTTCCTTTCCCTTCTGTCTTATGAAAGTCCTTGTGAAAGATTGGTATTAATTCTTGTTTAAATGTTTGGTAGAGTTTACCAGAGATGCTATTAGATGGTCTGGGAATTTCTTTCTGGGGAGTTCCAAAATTAATAAATAAATCCCTATTTGTTACAGGTCTATTTAGAGTTTCTATTTATTCTTCAGTCACTTTTGGTAATTACTTCTACAAAGTCTTCCATTTCATCTAAGTCATCCAATTTGTTGTTGTACAGTTGTTCATACTATTCCCTTATAATTTTTTTCTGAAGTAATATCCCTATTTCCTTCATGATTTTAGTAATTTGAATTTTCTTTTTTTATTAGTCTATATAAAAAGCATTACTTTTTAAATATTATTTATGCCCATTGTCTTGCTCTTACCACTCAAGAGCTCAAATGATACATACGTAGACAGATTCACTATGGTCTGTATGTTTCATATTCTATTCTGTGTTCTCTATTTTTTTCCTCTTTGTGTTTAAGTTTGGAAATAGTCTACTGATCTGTTTTCTAGTTCACTATTTCTTTCTCCAGTATGGCCATTTTACAGGTTAAACTCAATTACTATGTTCCTAATTTAGTTATTTTTAAGTTCTAGAGTTTCTATTTTAGTTTTCCTTATAGATTTCAATTTTTGTGGCTAAAGTCTTCACTTTCATCTATTTTCTTAGAGATATTAGTCACAATTTTAAAGTCCCTGCTTGACAACTAAAACATCTGGATCACCTGTGACTTTTTTTAGTTTATTTATTTTCTTGATTCTATTTCTTAGGAGCACTGGTAATTTTTAATTGAATGTCAGACACTATAAATATTATAGAACTTTGGGTGATATTATTTTATGCCTCATGAGAATAATTATCCTATCTTCTGCCAGGCAGTCAGAGAAAGGGCAGACCTCCTCAATGTAGTCCAAGAATGATCTCTTGATCTTGGGTCATTAGAAAATAGAACCTCATTATTTTAACACGTTAGGTTTTAAATTTTCAGATACAACCTAGGAAATGAATCTTTAACAATTTTACTTCAATATCTGTGGCTCTGCAAAAGTCAACACAATACTTGATTAGGAAAGATCAATAGAAAAAGTTGTATTCATTCATTAAACTATGGACTGCTAAATACTGGAATACTACTGAGTGTTTTACTCCTTGACGCTCACAGAGCTGATACTTAGCAGACAGCTTCTTAGTGTAGATGCTAAATAATGCATTAAATTCAACATCAGAAGTGCTTGCTTTGAGGTTAATAGTATCTAATTTCCAGAGTTGTTGTAAGGACTAAATGTGGGACAAAACAAGCAATGAATGTCCTATGAAAAAATTCACCTTTAATGTATCTTTATGAATATTTATTAATCAGCTTTAAAAAATATTGGTTAGCGTACACTTTCTATCCCCTACTCCCTTCACCCCCAATACACCGACACACACACATCCATTGTTGCCTGTTTCCTTGTTGTTTCTTTATTACTTTAGGCTCTGGACACCAGATATCCCTTTATCTAATATCTCTATTCTACTGGTGGTTTTCAAATCATTCTAATATTTGATTATTCAACATTATAGCTGTCTTATCTTATACAATACTTACATTTTTCCAGGTCACTATAAATCTCTTATAAGTTCTTATAAGCTTATGTAAGCTTTGAGTCTGAATGCTATTTGAGAAGAAATTATTGGACACTTTATTATTAAGTCAAAGTCAATCCAAACTAATTTCAAATCATTACTGATTTCCCAGAAGTTTTGGATCGGTGACATTAGTTATGAAATTGTGGACTGGTTAACTTCAGGCATTAGACATGAAGACAATGAAATATTAAATAAGATTTCAAGGTCTCTCATGATATTACAAGAATTGCAAATGAGATCATGAGAGGGAATTTCATCTTCTTTAAGCTTTCCTTTTTAAAATAATAAACAGAAGTAATTTTTCCCCAGTTCTTTTAAAATAAAATGAAGGAAAGCTTATTGAATTCAATTAAATACTATCACATTTTTATTTTATAATATATAGGTCTCAGGAATACTTACTAGAGGATCTTTATTTTTTTTTAATTTTTAAAAACGTTTTTTAAATGTTTATATATTTTTAAGAAAAAGAGACACAGCATGAGCTGGGGAGAGGCAGAGAGAGGAGACACAGAATCTGAAGCAGGCTCTGGGCTCCGAGCTGTCAGCCCCACACAGGGCTTGAACTTACAAACTGTGAGATCATGACCTGAACCAAAGCTGGACACGTAACTGACTGAGCCATCTGGGCACCCCTAGAGCACCTTTAAACACAGATGCTGCAAATTTCTCAAAAAAAGCCAAAATCTTTGCTTCCTCCTATCAAACACAGGGCTATTTTCAGAGTTAAGCAGTGTTAATGTTTTTAGATGGAAACAATCTCTTTGGAATATGAATTCCCATTTTCCTTACAAGAAAGCGTTTTACCAAGTTGGTGGAGAATGCTGACATTTAGATTGCACACGCATGGTTACTCACTGATATGTTTAGACTGGATTAATTTAAGGAAAGAGAAAATTTTAAGTCTGTGTTCGAGCCAGTGAAATTGAGGAAGTGACTTGGCAAGGTCTAAGCATGGAGCTTTCTGATATTTAAAAGAGCATTTGTTAGTGCTGTATTGTGATTAAGGAAATGCATCCTTGACAAAATGGCCGTGAATGTAATTTTTTTTTTCTTTTTAAGAATGCACTTGAGGCCTCTCCATTGGATCCTCACCAGACTGAGAGAGCTGTACATTTTCAGTGAATAGCCATTGTGTTCTCACTTCTTTCCAGGAAGGAACTGCCTCTTAAATACAATTTTCCCTGCCAAAGAAATATTTCATTTGTGAGTTGGAATCACTGTTTTCTGTGCTTTATACTAAAGAAGGAAACTTAATTAATCAAGTTAAAAATAATAGTATGAGCACAGTTCAGCTTCTTATTTTCACTAGTCCAATTAACAAACTGAATATATTTTGTTAGCTACTTTGATGAAGGGAAAAAAAATAGTTTTCTGATTCAATTAAGGTTTATGACTGAAGGACTGAAAAAAAAACTAAGGAGAAAAATGTTTGGTTTAATTTTATTGAAAACTTAGAGATCCTTCTTTTGAAAATTAGTCATTCACATCTTTCAGTATATAGCCTAGGAAGCAGTGTGCTCAACATGATACTTTTCTAGTTCAGGGTGATTTGTTCTTTAACCACTCTTATTAGAGCCCACCACAACTCTATCATCAGAGAAAGAATGTTTACCGGGAACGAAGTTCAATGACACCTGGGATCAAAGACTCCTGCTTCCTACATGCATTTTGGAAATTCAATATGAGGATAGATTCAGTCCCTGGGAATGTAAAAATACAGGAATCTCTAGATTTAAAACAATAAAAATGCCATTAATGCCCTATGAGGTACCAAAACATACTCTAAAGCTAGATGGCAACATGTTACTTTACTAGTACCAAAATCAATAGACACATCAATGGAAAGAATAAAAACTGTAAAAGTAGACCTTAGTAGATAGAAGAATTACCCAGGAAAGTGGTCTCACAAATAAGTACTATAAAGCACCATTGGATTGTAAGTTGACAAAATTATGCTTTGATAATTGGATAATGTTTAGAAAATATAAAGGTAAAACTTTATCTCATTGTATATATCAAAGTAAACTCAGATAGATTAGAGTTAAATATATAATATAAAACTTTTTTTAAAAAGAAAAATGTGAATAAACTCCATCTGATTTATATTAGGGGAAGTCTTTCTAAGAATAAAAGCCAGGAAGAAATGCCAAATATTGAAACTACTTTAATAATCATATGTACAAAGTTTAACCATACAAACTTTTTGCTGTGTAAGAATATAAAGTGTTATCAAAATTAAAAGACAAATCAATGAGACAGAAAGGTTAATATCCTTCTTACAAGGACATTTATTAAGATGATTAAAAAAACCAACAAGTCTTCAATTAATACATGGTCAAGCCACATAAAAACAAAACATGCAAATGGACTGTAATGGATTTTAAAAGGTTCAAATTCATTAGTAAGTGCAAATGCAACTAAATATTGGATTAGTATCTCACCTATCATGTGGAAAATGATACTAAGAATGCTGGCTAAGGTGGGCACAAGAACACTGGTCCCATCTACCCTCAGGGGTAAGACTGTCAATTGTTGTAACTCCTGGAAAAAAAACACAGAATGTGTGCTTTCTGGGGAGGAGCATTTTAACGTTGTAATCATTTTAGGAATCCATTCTTTTTTTTTTTCCAACATAACATTCAATTTATGTTTTCAACAAATCCATCCTTAACAAATCATCAGAGTGTAGGTCAAATTTTTTTTGCAGGGTTATTTATAGTGGCAAATAACTTGAATAATGCTCCCCATAAATGTCCAACAAAAATAAGATTATCAAACAAAATAAATGGAATATTATATAATTATTGTAAATTATGTTTTCAAGGAATTTTCAAAAACATGGAAAAATATCCATGGGATGACTGAGTGAGATATGGCAGGATAGAAAATTTATATACAGTTTGCTATAAATTTTGTAAATTGTGTGTGTGTGTGTGTGTGTGTGTGTGTATGTGTATGCACACACAAAGGAAAAATGCTGGTTGGAAAAATATTAAAGTGTCAATAGTACTTTTTTCCTAGGTGGTAGGATTACAATAAATTCTATTTTTTGTATTTATAATTTTTACAGTTTTTACATGAAGTTTGATTTAATTTTTAGTTAGAAGAAAAATATCCTTTTTAAGTTAAAAATTCAGTATTTACTTTAATAATGGGATCAATGTACTTGGAATTTTTGAACTTACAATGTCTCATGATGAGCTATGTAAAATTGACTAAAGTCTTGATGAATATCTCTGACTCAAGCATTTAATACATTCCTTACAAGTTTTAACAAGCAGGTGACATCCTTGCTCTTCTTTCTCCACGTCTATCTCTTCATTTTTAAAATGTGGCAAGAATAGTGGAACAATGGGTTTCTTCAAATAAATGGAGCAATTAAAAAAAAAATCAGACATTCCCTGTGGGATTTGTCACCTTTTTTTATTCTTGGCAAGACACTGATGATTAGCAAATAGAAAACTTGGCCACAAGGTGACAGCAATTGTTTCCTCTGGTAAAGGCAACATTTATCCCCTCAAAGGGAAAATTAGTAAACTGGTATGGTTAGGAAATTCAACCCATAAGCATTCTCTTTCTCTCCTTAACCTCCATCATACTTTAACTCTCCCATGGGTAAAATCTCTTGATCTGGTCTGTACCTATGTCCTGATTTCCTCACCACTCAGCCTCTACACCTCCAATAGTGTGACTCTTTCCATGCTCATTTCAGTAAAAGTGCACTCTGAGAAATATCAGTGCTGAGATCCTAACGGCCTTCCTTCAGTTTCCTATCTTCTTAATGTCTCCAAAATAAGCTAAACTTAATTCTTTACTTTGAAACAGTCTCTTCCCTTGCCCTTGTGACACTATATCACCCCTACGAATCATGCACGCTTTTCAAGGTTTCATTGGCTCTATGCAGTTCTGTCTTTGTAGTCTATGGGATGGGAGAGGACAGACTTACATTTTCCTATTTTAGCAATTCCTTACATAAAGATTGTTATTTTTTAAACATCTCCTGCAAACAACGTATCCCATATGTTATATTCTTAGCTGGGAACTGGGTATATACAGATGATGATTATGATGAAGAATACCAACTTCAAAGTGTTTTTAGATGGATTAACTAATTTCATTTCCCCAATAATTCTATGGAGTAGATACTATTATTTCTCCCATTTTGCTGATAAAGAAATTGAGGCACAGAGAGTTCAAAAAACTGTCCCAGATCATGGAGTTAGGAAGAGGCAGTACCAACACTCAAACCCAAGCGATTTGTGCTCTTAATGCTCTGCTGTAATACGTCCATGCCCTTAAGCAAATTCAAACTTGAGTGGGGAAAGTCATAAACTAAGAAACACTACTACCCAGAATGGAGATTGTCACTAAAAGATATAGGAAAAATCCTGGAAGCACAAAAGAAGGGCATATAAGCCATTCTGGGGATACAGGGGAAGCTTCCTGGAGTTGAGTTTGCAATATGAAGATGTGGGAAAAGGCAGAGATGAGCTCATCAGGTAGAGACAACTGCATGCGCAAAGATGTGGACACGACGTGAGAAGCAAGTCTTGTATTTTTGAAGAATTGGATGTCATTTGGTCTCTTTCTGTGTGGTGGATTCTCCAGAATGGCAGGAAATGAAACAAGAAACAAGTAGTGGCCAGATAACATGAAACATGTAAACCATGCTTAAAATGCTGGCTGTTTTTCTGTAAGAGATGGGATGTTATTGATGAATTTTAAAATGACCGTCTTTCATTTTATAAAGGCCACTCTGGAAGCAATACAGAGGATAGAAACAACAGGCTACAGACAGGTGAGTGGGTGGTCCAGGTGAGAGGGTCACAGCCAAGTATCCACATTTAGAATGGAGGGGAAGGTCAGACACCAGTTTTGGGAGGTAGTGGTATTTGATTATAGATGAAGAAAGATCCAAGGGAGAAGTAGGAGTCAAGGATGACTTTTATGTTGCAGACTTGGGTGAAAAGTGATCCCAATTCCTAAAATGAGGAATGGAATAGGGAAGCAAGTCCGTGGATGAAGATAAGGAATTCAGTTTCTGAAATGGTGAGTTACAATAGGTTACTGAGTAGAAGATTGAAAAAGAAGTTGCAAATATAAGTCTTGAAGTAGAATGAAAGGTCAGGGAATACAGTTTGGGAAACCCAAGGTATGTGAAGAATGGTGGATGAGATCATCTTGGGGAAGGTACAGAGCAAGAAGAAAAGTCAGGCAATGGATCCCTCAGAAAATATGGCTATTTAAAGGATGAAGAGAGGTAGAGAAAGCAAAAAAGAGTCAGAGAAAAAAATTCCAGGGAAATTGGCATGTAGTTTTGTTAAGTCCCTCCAAATTCATAAAGAGCTGTCTAGTCTCATGTTACTTAAAGAAATCTAAATTCCATGAATTTCTAGTGGGAAAGTGTGTCAGGGAAAGAGAGCTGGAGGTAATGAACTTGGCTTTCTTGCTTTCTCTTATTTTCTAAGAGGCAAAGAAAAGGCTGCTCTCAAAGGATAAACAGAAAGACCTGTTTTGTGAAGTGCAGTGGTTTTTTTAGGCTGACCATCGGAAAGAGAACTGAAAATGGAAGAATGAATAACGGACTTGCCTTAAATGAGGATGTCAATTTGGGAGAGAAACTTGGCTACTTGTTATTCCTTGATTCTATGCTTCCCAAATATCTTTGTTTTAATAACTTTTCAGTTCAGATTTTGCTGTTAGAATCATTGAATCATATGATACAATAGCTCCACACTAAGGTACCTACTGAAAAAAAGTTAAAATATATATCTACACAAAGGCTTGGAATATGAATGCTCATAACAGCATTAGTCACAAGAATCAAAAATGGGGGAAGAAATCCAAACATGCATCAGCTAGTGAGAGTATAATCAAAATGTGATGCATCCATGCAGTATAATACTATTGAGCAATAAATAGGAACAAATTGTTTCATATATGCCATAGCAAGCAAGGACCTCAAAAAATTATCTTAAGAGAAAAAAACCAGACACAAAGACTACGTATTGTATGATTCCACTTATGTAAAATTTCTAGAAAAGGCAGAAACCAAAGCAGTTGTTGCCTGGGGCTGGAGATGGTGGCAGAGATTTATTGCAAATGGTCTAAGGGAAATTTATAGGGAGACAAAATGTCCCCAAATTCTATGAATCCACTAAAAAAAATCAATGACCTGTACACTTATGATGGGTGAATTTTATAGTATGTAAATTTTACTTCAATAAAGATTTATGTACCATAAGAATCATGGAATTATTATTTTATGGCTGAAGGAGATAATCTATCCTACTCTTACTTTGTTTCAGATTCTTCAATTTTTTTTCCTCTTACTATTTCTAGTTATTTCTAGTTATCCCTCTTCAGTGACAAGCTTCTATACATGATGCCTTTTATTGAAACTGTCTAGGAGACAGACTGAATCATAGACACTTATAGACAAGTTGAAACATTATAATAGTATGTGTCACCTTCCTAAATGACTAAATAGGTTTCTATGAATTGGGGACAGGACTTGTTATTTGGGATAGAGAAGTTTTATGCTTCCTGTTGATTTTCTCATTTCCTTCCCTTGTGTAAATTCCAATATTGGTGACTCACTAGAAAAACTAAGAATTCTTGCAGTTTGGTTATGTTTCTCTCTGATTTTTCTCTAAAGAAAATTAAATCTCTTTCATTCATATATAATTTCATATATATCTATATCTATATATATATATATCTTAAAGTATAAATTGTCAAAGAGAAAATCCTTGAAAATCATATGTATTATTTCATACTCTTATTTTACCTATGAGTCTCACAGCTTATTAATGGTAGAGATAGAAACAGACTCCAGGTTTTGGTTTAAAATTCCTAAGTAGTTTGTGCTATTCTTCAAAGCTTTTATTCTAGTTATCTAATACTCACTCTTTTGAGCTCTTCTCTGAGAAAAAGATCTGTTTGCCCAAATTCCAACTAGAAATGTTGGATGACCCATGGAGACCTCTCCCTCCAAGGGTCTAAATTGAAGTCATCATATATTCTTCCTCAAAGTGGTTAGGTACTTAAGATCATGTGTTTTATTGGCTTTCAAATGACAGCTTTATTGTATGTTAATTTTGTGACTTGAAGGCTTAGTCACAAGTCTATAAAATTATCTATAAAAATTATAAAATCTATAAAATTTATCTATAAAATTATAGTACTTACAGGATTATAATAGCATCCCTTTCATTGGTTTGTAGTAAATATCAAGTGAGATAATTCATTAAGGTACTTTGCACAAGGTTTCAACAACCATGAGGTAGTGGGTTTCCATTGCTTGTAATTAAGAGCACTAACTGATAGAACTGTAGAACCGTTTCATCAATGAAAGCTTGCTTAGAATATGGAATTTATAAAAACAATAAACACTTGTAATTATTTTTGTAGTTTATTTATGTATTTTTGAGATAAAGAGAGTGTGAGCAGGGAAGGGACAGAGACAGAGGGAGAGAGACAATCCCAAGCAGGCTCTGGTTGTTAGCACAGAGCCTGACATAGGGCTCCATCTCATGAACCGTGAGATCATGATCTGAGCCAAAATCAAGAGTTGGATGCTTAACCAACTGAGTCACCCAGACACCTCAAAACCAATGAATGTTATTTAAAAGTGAAAATATCCAAGACTGGGCAAGCTGATTAATTAACTTAAGGACTTGTCACTAGATGATGTGAATTTTATGGTGATATTAGAGTAATGGGACGCCTGGGTGGCTCAGTCAGTTAAGTGTCCGACTTTGGCTCGGGTCACGATCTCGCAGTTCATGGGTTCAAGCCCAGAGTCGACTCAGAGCCTGGAGCCTGCTTTGGATTCTGTGTCTTCTTCTCTCTCTCTGCCTCTCCCCCACTTGTGCTGTCTCTCTCTCAAAAATAAATAAAAACATTAAAAAAATTTTTTATGGTGATGCTAGAGTAAGGAGGGGCAATGATCTAGAATAATGGAAGCTTCTCAGGTCCATTCTACCATATCATTTTGGTCCTGAGTGACTAAGGCAGCCATCACCTTATCGAAGTGTTAGAAAGAGATTAATTTTGCCTACTTCTTGAATTTTCCCAGAAAGGCTCTGGTATCCAGTATAGTAGGCTACACCAGAACACTGTGTAGGCTTCACACATGGGACCATCTATTTGTGGAGGGCATGGTGGGGTTGGAGGTGGTTAGGCATGGATGGGGGCTGATGCTGTACAGTTTGTGGAGGTTGGCTTTCATAATGAGGTCATACGAACAGAAAACACATTCACATGCTTTTTTTTTAAGTTTATTTATTTATTGTTGAGAGACAGAGAGAGCAAGTGGGGGAGGGGCAGAGAGAGAGAGGGAGTGAGAGAATGTCAAGCAGGCTCCGCACTGTCAACATGGAGCCTGATGTGGGGCTCGAACTCACAAACCATGAGATCATGACCTGAGCCGAACCAAGAGTCGGATGCTTAACCAACTGAGCCACCCAGGAGCCTCTCACATGCTTTTAAAGATAGAGAAAGGCTCTGGATTCAGAATTGAAAAGTATACTTCAGGTGCCAGGCCAGTCTCAGTCTTTGGAAGAAGGGAACATATAGACTATGACTTCTACACAACAGATTACTCAATAATTACAGCGTGTAACTGGTTGCACTCTCCACCACAGAGCAAGGGGATCTTTTTTTGCCAAACTGTCCAGAAGGGTTCACCCACAGTCATGACAGGTGTTTTTATTTCACTTGCAAACTTCTTTGAAAAGCCCTTGGCATGGATAAGTTCTTGGCATGCAAGTTAAACCCAAAGGGAGTTCCAAGTTGCAGAAAGCCTTTTCTTTGGCTAATAAAATTCCTCTACCTCTTTCATTACCACCCTCCTCCCTCTGCTTCCAGGAATTTCTTATTTTGAGAGGTCCCAAACTGGCTTACACCAACATCTACATACTGAAAGCTTGATTCTGCATGTTTAAAGATTTTAGAGGCCAATACCATATATCCTCTCTTCCTTCTTCCACATTAAATCTATGCCTTCTTTTCAGACTCTGGTTCCTTTCTGCCCTGGGTCACCCTATAGCTGCGCTTCTGTGGAATACAGAAATGAATAGGATTTGCTTATTGCATCAGCTTTGGGGCATTTGTTTTGAAGTATTTATTTACAAGTCTCTTGCTCATCGTTTGACTCCTGTTACTTTCCTGGTCAGTTACCTCCTTTGTTTTCTGCTTCCTTCCTTCATCCTCTGTATCATTGCCACTCTTTGTGGTGGTGGGAGGGGATTGTATTAATCTTCTTTTCCTGTGTCCATTAAAATGTTTAGAGTACCATTAAATAAAAGCAAAACACAAGATTCTTTTTTTTTAATTTTTTTTAATGTTTATTTTTGAAAGAGAGAGACACACAGAGCTTGAGTGGGGGAGGGTCAGAGAGAGGGAGACACAGAATCCAAAGTAGGATCCAGGCTCTGAGCTGCCAGCACAGAGCCTGACGCAGGGCTTGAACTCACAAACTGTGAAATCATGACCTGAGCCGAAGTCGGCCACTCAACCAACTGAGCCACCCAGGCTCCCCAAGCCAAGATTCTTAATAAAAGTGTTTGCGACTGTGAGCAGCATAATTACCTCAGCATAACTCCCCTCTGCTGAAAGTTCACTGCTAGGTCATGAAATGTCTTGAATTAGAGGGTACTTTTTGAAAGCCATCCCCTACCTCCACGGAGACTTTCACCTACTTTATCCCACACAGAGTCTTTGCCAATGGTAATTTTATAACCTCCTCTCTAGCATCTTAATAATGCCTCTTAAGAAGTTCTGCCTCTGTTTACACACACGTGTAGATGATATGAACTGACAAGTTGTCAAAGCCTTTGTCTCTTTATTTCAGAGGATAGTTTGACACTGAAATGGAGTGAGAATTCCAAATTTAGCTCAAGTCAAATTTCAGAGGCTGGTTGTTAAGAACTCCTCAAGCTTACTTTGAGCAAATTCTGTTCTGAACCTTAATACCAAGGTGTCCTTAAAATTGGCCAGGCTATAAAGGTTTTTATGCTGAGTGCAAAAACTGGGATTTAACTTGTAGAATTTGGCTTCAGTAAACATCCTTAAAACTACAATAGAATTTGAGTAATTTCTGGGAGTAGAAAAATACCTCCCTTTCCACAAAATTTGGCATTAGATTACCATTAAAATCCTTATTCCCCCTCTGTATTCAGGGAAAGGGGAACAACTAGACAATATTCTTTTTTTAATAGCTATTGATATACATAGTGGGTAGAAATAGAGAATATAACTGTTCATGAGCAAAAAATTCATCGCATGTGGCCGAATCTAGGCAAATTCTGAGGAGACAGTATATTGTTTTTATATTTTAATCTCCATATCTATGCCCTATCCTATTTTTATTAGTTTTCTATAATGCCAATTTCCTTACTTTATTGTACCCAACCCTCATATTTTTACCTACTTGTTTTACTCATTTTTACCTACTTTCCCTTTTAAAAACTTGCACTCAGGAAAACATGAAAAATGCATTCACACTATGTTAACACTTCCAGGAATATTCATACCAAAAGTCACTGAATAAAATTAATTGTAAAACATTTTGTGAAATTTCAATTAATCAGTAGCATGGGAGATAGGATTCTATGTAATGGATTCTGCTCCATAGAAATTATATAAAACAGGGACTGGATTCACTCCATAGAAATTGTATAATATAGGGACGTGGGACATAATTTCTGACCTGAAATTAGCTATTTGGAATTGTTCTTATGTGATGATAAGCAAAATATTTGAAAGAGGGGTTGTCCAGAATAATCAAGACACTGGATTGTCACACACTGCAGAAGTCATCCACTGTATCTTAATGGATTTTGCTTTTTCTGTATTAATGTGAATCTAAATCCTTCCTAACATGATTTTCTCATTTTTATTAATTGGATGTTAGTTAACAGTAGGTTTAGACTACTAACATCAACTCGGGAAATTGGTGAAACATAAGTTACATCAATGGGAAAGCTAACACATTATTAAAAATTCTTAGAAGTCACTTTGCCTTCAGTAATACTCATAATATAAGCCTTGTGTAAGTGGACTTCAGGATACGATTACTGAATTTATTTGAAAATCATTTCCAACAAATACAAAAAACACATAGCAGTTCTCTGTAATTTTTTTATGGGCTGCCTTCGGACATGGAGGTGCATGGGAAGGAAGAGTATCCACTTCTAGCCTGGAACAAATTGCAACCTTTCTCAAGTGTTTATGTAAGTGACCGTTTACAAGACTATTTTAGAGGAAACATGATAAAATAAGTCTGCTAGAAATGTGGCCTTTTCAAAACTGATTTTGAGGCAAAAACACTTTTCTTAAATAGTTGGAATTTTTTAATACCTTCTGTTCCTTTCTAACATTCAACCTAACTCTTCGTTGAAAGAGGGGAAAGTCTATGTTCACATAAACAATAGGTATATAAAGCTACCTTTTATAGGTCTATTCTAATAGATTATTTGTGAGAGTAGCGAAAGCAAATCTTCAATGCATTTCATAATGGTTGGCCCAGGGTCGGTAATCTATAAATACTGATTTAGTGAAGAGAAGAAAAAACAAATGAATGGCCAATTTGAATGATAGACACAGATGTGTTGCTTTGAAAAGGAGCACACATTTATGCTTAAAAATGACATCTGCCTAAATACTCTTTATGGAGTATCTTCCAACTTCTTTTAAAACAATTTTAAAAATAAAAATGTAGTAAAAATGAAAACACAGCCCAAATGTAACCTTTGCAAACAACCTGCTGCAGATTCTTGGAGAAATTCCAAGACAATAAGGTTGACAATATCTGGACTGATAACAATTCAACTAGGAATTTAGCCCAGCTGTAGTTTGCCTAATGTAACAAAACAAACTTCCCATATCTGAAATAATGGAAGACATCTGCCTTTCTTACTAAGCTCAAATTCAGGCCCACATGATAAATCAGCTTGAAAACTATGAAAACTAGGCAAGCAATTCTGCTACTCATGCTTTTGGAGGACAATGATACTATTCTATTCCCATTTTTTCTTCATATTAAAAAAAATGCAAACTCATTAAGATGACAAATATATTCAAAAGATGTCACCTCTCCAGGAGATTACTAGAAAACATACTGGTCAATCAAAACTCTACTTATCAGACCTAAAGAATAAGGGAGAACACTACCTTTAACTGCTGTCTTATTACTCAGCAAGCAAAAAGAATGAAATCTTGCCATTTGCAACCAGATGGATGGAACTAGAGGGTATTATGCTAAGTGAAATTAGTCAGAGAAAGACAAGTATCATATGACTTCACTCATATAAGGACTTTAAGACCCAGAACAGATGAACATAAGGGAAGAGAAGCAAGAATAATATAAAAACAGGGAGGGGGGCAAAAACATAAAAGTCTCTTAAATATGGAGAACCAACAGAGGGTTACTGGAGGGGTTGTGGGAGGGGGGATGCGCTAAATGGGTAAGGGACATTAAGGAATCTACTCCTGAAATCATTGTTGCACTATATGCTAATTACCTTGGATGTAAATTTAAAAAATAAATTAAATAAAAATTATGAAAAAAAAAGAAATGTCTCAAAAGAGGGAGGTCAGGGGAGGATATTTAAAGGGTATTAGTGTCCAGACTCCAGTTGCTTAAAGCTGGTCTTTTATGGTGGGGAACATATTAAAATTGGGCAAAGTTCATGATATAATAGTTTAGGATTGGTAAACACAGTGAAGTGAGGGTCTTGAGTAAATCTTAAGCAAACTGCCTAGCTTTTTTTCCTTTTTTGAAATAAATTGGTTTGCCGGAATTTACTGCAGCAATCAGTGAAATTATTTATTGATCTGTATTTTTGTCTTCTATTTTTTAAGTTTATTTATTTTTTAGAGAGAGAGAGAGAGAGAGCAGAGGAGGGGCAGAGACAGACGGAGACAGAGGATCCCGAGCAAGCTCTGTGATGTTGCTGTCAGCACAGAACCTGATGCGGGGTTTGAACCCATGAACCGTGAGATTGTGATCTGAGCTGAAATCAAGAGTCAGAAGCTTAACCGACCGAGCCACCCAGGCGCCCCAAAAATTGAAATTTAAAAATTACATTTTTTTGTCATCAGTTTGTGAATTACCACAATCACATAAACACATTTCATGATTCTTTGCATTCATAAAAGCGTTTGGAATTTTGCAGAACAGATGTCTAAAAAAAGGCCTTTAGTTAAAAAAAATAATAATAGCATTATAACCCTTATTTCTTTACATTGAGTAGTGGGAAGACAGAACAGAACATAATTTCAGTTACATTAGAGCATAGTTAGAAAATTTCCTGGGAAGCTGGGTGGCTGAGTCAGATGAGCCTCCCAGTCTCGATTTCAGCTCAGTTCATGATCTCATGAACCATGAGATCGAGCCCGAGTTGGGCTCTGCACTGAGTGTGGAGCCTGCTTGGGATTCTGTCTCTCCCTCTCCTTCTGCCTCTCCCCCGCAAGTGTGTGCATTCTCCCTCTCTCTCTCTCTCTGAAAATAAATAAATAAGCTTAAAAAAAGTGCCATTAGTTTAGCTCCCTGGGTCATTATTGTTCTGTATGCTGTAGCTTCTTCCTCCAGCAAAGAGAAAATATGTAGGATATACTGCTGGGGAAAAAAAAATTCCCTCAGAAATAGGTGAATGGTTTCATAATTTTCTGTCAGTTATGGCTGGGTATCTTTTAAAAATGAGGATCACATTTCCAGTTTTGTTTTTTTTCTCTCTCAAAATGGGAGCGCCACAGCCTCTAATTCAGATTCATGTAAGAAGTTCTGCGCTTAGATTTCAGGAAAGCAACTGAGTGAGGGAAACGAGCTAACATAAAGTGAAATAGTCCACTCAAATAATTTTATTTGTAAATAATTATAAATAATTTCATAAACATAGTTACAAATTTAAGAGAATTTTTTTTTAATAAGATAGTGAAATGTGGACTCTCCCCACTCCGATTATAATGAAATAAGAAATAAGGACAAACTAAACCAAAAAAATCCATAGTAGCAATCGAAACCAGAAAGTGATAAAACCAGCGCTTCAAAGAGTTACAGCTCAAGCAAGACATATGATTCTCGGATGGCAAGACCAAAACTTGAACATTCCCCAGGAACCATACTGATGAGTTCACAAAATCCCAACAATTCTCTCCACTCGTCCTCATTCTGGAGAAGAGCAACCTGAGTGGGTTACTTTATATTTTTAGGTGATCATCTTTTAAATGAGAAATAGCAACCAAGTGTTGCTATATTTTACTGCGGATTTCTTTCCTTTGTGGTATAGATTATCTAGAAAATAGCTATTATTTTGGTATACCCTCAAATACAAACTACAATGATATATAGATTATTCGTTGGGGAGAACTTCCAATCTATACCGACAAGAATCTGTGTTTTGAATAATAAAAAAAATGACTAATGTTTTCCACATATCAGCAGATGGAGCCTGGTTTATGCTGAGTTTTATTGGACTCTTGTCTTCCTCTAATTCTACAGTTTCCAACCAGGAGTGAGTGTCACTTCCAGTGATTTAAAACATATAGACATCCTTCACGTCCTTCTAGCCCCTCACCAGCTGGAGTTGGGAACTCTACTTACACATTTTTAGAAAAATTTCCACAAACAATTTTGATATGCCTATCCTGCTAAACAGTCCTTTAAAATGATATTTGTTTTTTGAAAAAGTACAGTAAAATAAAAATAAAATAGTTGTTCCATGGTTAAATAAATTTTGATTAAACAAGGTAAAACAAGTTTGTTTTTTTTAAAAGTAGAATTATACATAGATTTTAATATAGTAATATGATTCAGAAATTCCAAACAGGGATATTTTATAAGCAAAGATCAGAAACAATGAACAAAAGGGCCATGATGGATTATTTGTAAAGAGTATTTCAATGCAGCCCAAACGTTTTATCCTCAGGTTCAGCAGCAAGACTGTAGTCTATTAAATCTGGCTACAATACTCCAGATCACGTTATGTCAGTAATAACAAGTGGCTAGTCACTTTGTGACTTTGTTAAAGAAGGGCTGAGGGGACATCCGCACTAGAAGTTTGAGGGGCGCCTGGGTGTCTCAGTCGGTTAAGCGTCCAACTTTGGCTCAGGTCATGATCTCAGGGTTTGTGAGTTCCAGCCCCACGTCGGCATCTGTGCTGACAGCTCAGAGCTTGGAGCCTACTTTGGATTCTGTCACACCTCTCTCACCCCTCCCCTACTCTCTCTCACGTGCGTTCTCTCTCTCTCTCAAAAATAAGTAAACGGTAAAAAGTGTTAGTGTAGGCCAGGCCTCACTCTTGCGGATGGGCCAGGACTCCTCGCTTGGCTGTGGCCCTAAGATGAAGCCCCCTCGGCCCGGCCCTGACCCCATCCTGTGGCCTTCCTCTACTCCAAATCTAGGTACATTCGATACAAAGATTATTTTTTTCTGACTTAAAAACAAAACAAAACAAAATTTTTGATGCATATTGTTTGTTCTTTGGTCCCCCAGTATTTCTTTGCTTTTACAGCCGAACCCAGAATTCCTTGTGGGGCATTATTATCATAAGTGGCCTCAGCGTGAAGTGGTTCCCAGTTTTTTGCTCTCAGTACAAGAGCCACAGATTCTTCTGCTTGCCCTGGGCAATTCAGTGTGCAGGCACGGGATCCACACTGTGCCAGTTGGACACTTATCCCCACGACTTTAGAGTAGGGGCGGTAGGGGACAGCCAGAGTATGGATCCTATCAGGAACATCAGTTTACTCTTCAAAGCTTCTAGAAAATCAATTGATTAGCAAACACCATGCTGAAAATTTGGATAAGAATAGTATTGGTAGTGTTACCCGCAGCTATTTTTCCAAGTTAAGTGGTGGTTATTTTAGGTAGGTCACTGATGCAACCGGGAAAGTCGAGTGGTGCCCACCAGGCCCTTCCATCTCCTTCCTTTGTCTGCCAGGGGATGCTCCAGCTTGAAAACCGAGCCAAATAATTTATGGTTAAAGGAGGACAGATTTAAGAATGTGTAAAAAATGAATATTAAAACACTGAATGTCTTCCCAAAAGTTTATTGAGTGCAACAAATATGTTTCCAGCACCTATATGCTGGGCTAGGTGCTCTGTCATATGAATCATTTAACTGTTTATTTATTTATTTATTATACTTTTAAAAGTTTATTTATTTATTTTTAAAAGAGAGAAACAGAGTGGTGTGCCTGGGTGGCTCTGTTGGTTAAGCGCCGACTTCGGCTCAGGTCATGATCTCACGGTTCATGAGTTCAAGCCCCGCCTCGGGCTCTGTGCTGACAGCTCAGAGCCTCGAGCCTGCTTGGGATTCTGTGTCTCCCTCTTTCTCTGCTTCTTCCCTACTCGTGCTCTGTCTCTCTCTGTCTCTCAAAAATAAACATTAAAAAAATAAAAAAAATAAATAAAAGAGAGAGCATGTGCACACTTGAGGGAGGGGCAAAGAAAGAGGGAGAGAGAGAATCCCAAGCAGACTCCACACGGTCAGTACAGAGCCCCACTTGGGGCTCAAATTCACAAACCATGAGATCATGCCCTGAGCTGCAATCAAGAGTCAGATGCTTAACGGACTGAGCCACCCAGCCGCCCCTGTCATAGGAATTATCTAAAACTAAAGCATTTTTCATTTTCTTTAAAGCAAACTACCTGACTCATTTATTTTCCAGGTGAGGAATAATATCACAAGAGATTAAATATTCTTTGTAAATAAATTCACAAAGGCCAGTGAAGAACCAGGACTGAAACTGATGTCCGATTCACGGCTGCTTCTTCTGCTCCCATTAGGCTCTCCACGAAGGGCTGTCCTGAAGAGGGTGACTGTCCTGGAGACGCAGTGACTAGATGGGATGAAAAGAAGAATTTGTCAGCAGGGCTATCGTATGCATTCCTGTGAGTATTTTCCGAAATCTCTTCTTTAGGGGGCTTGTAAATCAATATCACAATCCATCTCTGTGAATCTATTTGCAAGCAGCTGGCTAGGGTGTACCCAAGTTTAGAAGATAAGAGCATCGACCCAGACTGTCAACCCTACTGAGCCTATTTATAAAAGGAGCAGTGGAGCCAAAATGCAGGAGGAGGATGTGGGGGTGCAGTCTCTGTAGCCAGACTGCCTACATTCGAATCCTGATTCTGCCACTTACTAACTCCTTGACTATAGACATATTGCTTAACTCTTTGTGCCTTGGCTCCTTTGTTGTAAAATGAGGATAATAATAGTATTGGCCTGTCTGATTTTTGTGGGGATTAAATGAATAATAACTACTAAGCTGCTGGTACAATGTAAGTTTTGGCCCTTATTATTACTTGGTATTTGCTAAAGTCTCTTCAAGCTAAAAAAATGTGTCTATAATTCAGTGCTACATAAATGTATTAGCTGTATTGGCTACAGTGTAAAATAAAAGCAGAATGTGGAATTTAAGAAACAAAACAAAGGAAGAAGCAGACAGATCAACCGAAACACGGACTCCTAACTAGAGAGAATAGATGGTTACCACAGGGGACGGGGGTGGGGGAATGGGTGAAGTAGGTGATGGGGATTAAGGAGTACACTTATCATGATGAAAAAAATAAAATAATAAAAAAATTAAGAAGCAGAACAAATATACTGGCAGATAAGGTGAGTCAATGTGGTTGTATTTAAGGCAATTTTCCTGAGAGTCCATTATGTACCTTGCGTGGCTCTGAAAGGATTAGGGGACTTTTTGCCTCAAGCTGGGAAGAACATCTTAATAACATTATCCTCTGATTTATGACGCTCATTGTTTCCCTTTATTTTCATTGTGAAAAAGTAGACAGAAGGACAAAGATATGAAAAACTAGATTTGTATCCTCGAAACCAAACAGAAATATCAGAAATGTGTTAGACTCAAGAAAGGAATCAATCACCCTGAGGAGAATCTGTGAATGTTTTTTATGGAAATTTGACATGTCTTCATTGTCATTAATACCTGCCATTACCACAGAAATAATCAGACAGATGGAGCGCTGGGCTAGAAGAGCACAGAAGCTGTCTTAAACAGCGTAACATTAACTTGAATTCTTCCTGAATTCCACTCCCTATTCTAGAGTTAAAAGTCAGTAAAGGTTGAATAACACGATTTTCTCAGCTTTGTGCTAGTTAGTCTCCATTGGCTGAGCCGGTACATTCAGCCATCTTGATGAAAATTAATTATTGTACCCACTGAAAATGCCTTTGATGATGCCAGGGATGTGGAATGATTTACTGGGATTGCTGCTGACAGTTCTGTCTTGGAGTGAAGGGCTCCTGATTTATTGGACTTTCCTTAAGTGGAAGCTTATTTTGGTTTTCATTTGTAGCTCTAATATTTTCTTTGTCCAGTACCGATTGTTCTCCCCAGATGAGACTTAGTTTCTTTTCTTTTGAAGTAACCTTGAAAGACCCCGACATAACACTTTGACTAAGCTTGAGTCACTAGACTGTGGTGCCACCCTGCGCTAAGTTTTTCTTCCCCCAAGGCCTTTTGCAGCACCCCGTCTGATATGAATACCATTTGTAGTTTGCCTACACTTTTAATAAAGCCTTTTTGCTGGAATCAGCACTGGGGCTTCCAAGTTGCTGCTTGCCCCAGAAGGCTATGCCCATAAGTGCCACCATATGAGCAAATCTTGCAAAACTTGTGTCTGGTTTTGTTCGCAGATGCCGATGAAGAGACGTTCTCCCTGAGAACTCAGGTCATTCAGGCTCAGCTGCATTTTCACTGGAGTTGAAGTGAAGCTTGTTTTAGAAAAATTTTTAAAGAGTACTTTTGGCAAATATGTGAAAAAATTATGTAAGTAGAAATAGCGAGACACTTTCATTTTAAGAAGAAAGTCAAAGACGTTTTCCTTGAATGATACCCCTAATTTTGCTCCTGTCTTGAAACAACACCACTACCACAATGAGGTTAACGTAAACAGTCCTCAAGGGTGTGGGTAGGTGCTGAGCATCAAGTGAGGGTGGGGACACTGGTCTGTAATGACCCTAACCTGCCCAGCAGTCAGTCAATCCATGCTTCCTCATCTCTGTATCCCCCTCTAGCTCCTTGCCCAGGGGAACAGCTGTCCTTTGCTGGGGGAACCTCTAGTTGAGTGTATCAGTACACCCTTGCATGCTCTGTAGCATCCGAGAAGTGAATAAGACAGAATCTGCCCAAATCCACCATGTGACTGGAAAAATAATTCCAGATGATGCCGACAGCATCTCTTTACAAAACAAATGCCATTAACATAATCATGACAAGTCAGTTCAACTGATGCTGATTTATGTTTAAGATTCCCAAATTTGGTTTTCTTTTAAACATTTCCTCTTACTATCAGAAAGAAAAAGGTTATTTTACTTATTCTAGCTGTGAAATAATACATGTAAAAAATCCCTGCATTAGAGAAAAATATTAAAACAAAGTAAAAGTTACCTAAATTTCAGAAACCCAGGGATAAATGGTTTTCTACAGTACAGTCCTCAAATTGTGCTACACAGATCCCTGGCTCAGATTATATATTATTATTTAAAAAGAAGAGTTTAGTGATAAATTAAGTCTAAGAGGGTCACCTGTATCACCCTGACCCTATCACCTGACCCTACCCCATCACCTGACCCTAAGAGGGTCAGTAAGCATCCTACTTCGTCTCAGGTTGTGACCTTGCAGTTCATGGGTTTGAGCCTTGTGTCAAACTCTGTGCTGACAGCTCAGAGCCTGAAGCCTCCTTCGGATTCTGTGTCTCTCTTTCTCTCTACCCCTCCCCCACTCATGCCCCTCTCTCTGTCTGTCTCTCACAAATGAAAAACGTTAAGAAAATTAAAAAAAATTAAGACTGAGAAATGTTAGTTTAAGCACTGTTATGTATGTTTCTCTGTTGTCAACATTTTCAGAAACGTCAGTATCTGATTATGCTATGAGAACCACTAAGAAAATGTTACTAGGTAGTAAGTTTCTCAAACTTATAACATTGGAATTTCTTTTTGGAAAACATAACCCCCAAATCCGGAACATGCTGTCCTCTCAGCACTTTCTCATATGTTAATATACTTTATATGGATGAGATAACAAAACTCAAGCCAATCTTCATCTTGTTTTCATGTAAACTCAACAATGTAATGTGTAATGAATATGTGTATTCACGAATAGAGATCCACATCATCATTTTAATGGTTGTGTAATATTCCATAATGCATATATATTATCTTCTATTTAAGCAAATTCTCTATTACTGACCACTGGGGCACAAAAACAAAATAAAGACATACACACTAAATTTACAAAAATACTTGCCAAATTATAATGAGACCAGTAAGCAAAAAAGGTAAACATATCATTAAGAACAAATACAAGAACACAGACAATTCACAGAAAGAAAAACAACAGACTAAATAGACACAAAATTATGTCCAAATTCACATCAATGCTTTGCAAATAAGCACATTGAATTACAATGTTTTATTATTTTTTGAAGTTTATTTATTTTTGCGAGAGAGAGAGAGAGAGAGAGAGAGAGAACAAGCAGGAGAGGGGCAGAGAGAGAGAGGGGGGGAGAGAGAGAGAATCCCAAGCAGGCTCTGCACTCTCAGTACAGAGCGTGATGTGGGTCTTAAACCCACAAACCATGAGATCATGACCTGAGCCGAAGTTGGACGCTTAACTGACCGAGTCACCCAGGCAACCCACAATGTTTTATTGATTAGACTTGTAAAGAATAGAAAGGTTCACAAAGGTTAGCATTGGTGAGGGTTTGAGAAAACGTACACTGTTTTCCCTGTTAGTGAAAATTGTAAACCGGTATGACCTTTCTTAGGGGTAAACTATCTATATTTATTAAAATTTTCAGTGAGCAGATCCTTGGAATCAGCAGGTCCACTTTAGACTACTTTTCGGTGGAAAAACCAAAATCACATTTCATAAACTATCCCTTATTAAGGTCTATGGTTGGGAGAGTACTGTGCTAAATTTGTGGGCAAGACAAACTTCTATTCTTCACTTTTCCTCAAGAAGCTTATGATGTGCACACTTCGAGCAAACCAAATTCACACGCACGCACACACACGCACACACAGACGCACACACACGCACACACACCACACCACACAACCCTACTGGACTTTTCACCAAAAACCTTTGAATACACACTAATAATAATTCATTTGACTAAAATCATGATTAGAACACTGAAATTAATCAAGCTTTTTCTAGGGGCACCTGGGTGGTTCCGTCGGTTAAGCATCGGACTCCCAGCTTGCATCATGATCTTGGGGTCCGTGAGTTCGAGCCCGCAATGGGCTCTGTGCTGACAGCTCAGAGCCTGGAGCCTACTTCAGATTCTGTGTCTCTACCTCTCTTTGTCCCTCCCCCACTCATGCTCTCTCTCTCTCTCAAAAATAAATAAGCATTAAAATAATAATAATAATAAAGACCATGTTAAAAAAAAAGCAAGCTCTTTCTAAGCAGAATTTTCCCACTTTTAGTAGTAATTAAAAGAAAATTTACATTCCCAGAAGTTCCTGGCAGGGCTAGCATTTGGTACAACTGGAAATCCTTCTAGTGAGCATAGGCTAATGAAGGGCAGGTTTTAAAAAACGGGATTTTATATTTGATGACACACTGGCTGCCTTTTCCTTCTTGCACATAGTTACACTTCTATTTAAATCATGTTTCCCTACTTTAGTCACTGACCAGTTTTTAGTTTTTTTCTTCAGAAGAATAAATTCTGGTGTAGAGGAAGAAGTCAGCTAGATAAATAAGATAAACCCATTCAGTTGGAAGCTCCATGAGAAAATGAATTGTGTTGTACTCCCTGTAGTGCCACCAGTACCCATTGCTTATTGCCCTGCTCACTGGGTGACTCGTAAGGACTTCTTGACTCTAGTTATGAGCAAACCTCATGTTAATAAACTTAGACTAAACCGTAAGAGACTCTTAAATACAGAGAACAAAGTGAGGGTTGCTGGAGGAGAGGTTGGTGAAGGGATCAGATAAACTGGTGATGGGCATTGAGGGGGGCACTTGTTGGGATGAGCACTGGGTGTTACATGGAAGTGATGAATCACTGTGTTCTACTGCAACCAGTACTATGCTGTATGTGACTAGTTTGAATTGAAAAAATGAATTAAACATAAAATAAAATATCTTAAAAAAATAAACTTCGACTTTTGAAGGTGAGCTCTAAATGGATAGCCTAGATATGATACCCACTCCACATTCATGTCCTCCTTAATTAAGCATAATTTCCTAGATACAAATATAACATCACTGAGTAGAGAGAGTAGGAACTTCCAGGCCAAATGAACATTTAGCTGAATGAGAATTATGAAGAGTCAGTATTTGGAAATGCTCCTGTGTCAAAATCAGACAGGATCATTAAGATGCAGCATCAAGAGGGGCGCCTGGGTGGCTCCATCGGTTGAGTGTCCAACTTCGGCTCACTGTCACGATCTCACAGTTTGTGAGTTCGAGCCCCACATCGGGCTCTGTGCTGACAGCTCAGAGCCTGGAGCCTGCTACAGATTCTGTGTCTCCCTCTCTCTCTGCTCCTCCCCTGCTCACAGTCTGTCTCTCTCTCAAAAATAAATAAAGATTAAAAAAATTAAAAAAAAAAAGATGCAGCATCAAGAAATAGGTGAATAAGTCGCAGGAATAAAAAGTACAGCATAGGGAATAGAGTCAATGGTGTCGTAATAACAGCATAGTGACAAATAGTAGCTCCACTTGTGGTGAGCACAGCATAACTTAGAGAGTTGTCGAATCGCTATGGTGCACACCTGAAACCAATGAAGCATTTTGTGTGAACTACACTTCAATAAAAAAAATAGGTGATTCCACAGACAGTGAAAATAAAATGGAAGGAGGAGGAAAGGGGATGAGAATAAATATGTATCTTAAGTACAGTAGTAGCTTTATGTATATTTTGCACTTCACCGGATGCTGCAAGAGGATTGCTATTGTGCTTATTTTGAGTGGGTCTAACAGTTTAAATAATTTGCTAAAGACCTCATACCTTTAGTGTGCATTAGAATCACTGGAGAGCTTGTTAAAACCAGCTTTCTGGGCCCTACCTCTGAAGCTCCTGAGTCAGCAGGTCTGGCACGGGGCCAGAAAATCTACATTTCCAAGTAGTTCCGAGGTACTGCTCCTGCAGCTGCCAGGCCAGGAAGCAAACTTTGAGAACCACTGGAACTTGGCTTTTATCTGTACATTTTAGGAAAGCAACTGAAAAACATTTTTATTTTACTTTTTTTATTTTATTTATTCTCAAGTTAGTTAACACACATTGCAGTCTTGGCTTCAGGAGTAGATTCCCGTGATTCATCACTTACTTACAACACCCAGTGCTCATCCCAACAAGTGCCCTCCTCAATGCCCATCTCCCATATTCCCCACCCCTTCTACCCCCAAGCCCTATCAACTCTCAGTTTGTTCCCTGTATTTAAGCATTTCTTATGGTTTGCCTCCTTCTGTACTTTTATCTTATTTTTCCTACCCTTCCCTTACGATCATCTGTTAAGTTTCTCAATTTCCACATATGAGTGAAATGTGATATCTGTCTTTCTCTGACTGACTTACTTCACTTAGCATAATACCCTCCAGTTCTATCCACTTTGTTGTTGCAAATGGCAAGATTTCATTCTTTTTCATTGCCAACTAGTATTCCACTGTATGTGTGTGTGTGTGTGTGTATATATATATATATATATATATACACACACATCTTCTTAATCCATTCATCAGCCAATGGACATTTAAGCTCTTTCCATAATTTGGCTATTGCTGATAGCACTGCTAGAAACACTGGGGTGCATGTTCCCCTTTGAATCAGCACTCCTGTATCCTTCGGATAAACTCCTAGTAGTGCAATTGCTGGGTCATAGGGTAATTCTACTTTTAATTTTTTGAGGAACCTCCACACTGTTTTCCACAGTGCTGCACTAGTTTGCATTCCCACAAGCAGTGCAAGAGGATTCCCCTTTCTTCACATTCTCGCCAATGTCTGTTGTTTCCTGAGTTGTTAATTTTAGCCACTGTGACCGGTGGTATCTCGTTGTGGTTTTGATTTGTATTTCCCTGATGATGAGTGGTGTTGAGCATCTTTTCATGTGTCTGTTTACCATCTGGAGGCCTCCTTTGAAAAGTGTCAATTCATGTCTTCTGCCCATTTCTTCACCGGATTATTTATTTCTTGGGTGTTGAGTTTGGTAAGTTCTTTACAGATTTTGGATGCTAACCTTTTATCCAATATGGCACTTGCAAATATCTTCTCCCATTCCGTTAGTTGCCTTTTAGTTTTGTTGATAGTTTGCTTTGCTGTGCAGAAGCTTTTTATCTTAAGTCCTAATAGTTCATGTTTGCTTTTAATTCCCTTGCCTTTGGAGATGTGTCAAGTAAGAAGTTGCTGTGGCTGAGGTCAAAGAGGTTGTTGCCTGTTTTCTCCTGTAGGATTTTGATGGTTTCCTGTCTCACATTTAGGTCTTTCATCCATTTTGAATTTATTTTTGTGTATGGTATAGAAAGTGGTCCAGTTTCATTCTTCTACATGTTGCTGTCCAGTTCTCCCAGCACCATTTACTAAAGAGACTGTCTTTTTTCCATTGGGTACTCTTTCCTGCTTTGTCAAAGATTAGTTGGTCATATGTTTGTGGGTCCATTTCTGGGTTCTCTATTCTGTTCCATTGATCTGAGTGTCTGTTTTTGTGCCAATACCATACTGTCTTGATGATTACAACTTTGTAGTATAGGTTAAAGTCTGGGATTGTGATACCTTCAGCTTTGGTTTTCATTTTCAACATTACTTTGGCTGTTTGGGGCCTTTAGTTGTTCTATACATATTTTAGGATTGTTTGTTCTAGCTCTGTGAAGAATGTTAGTGCCATTTTGATTGGGGTTGCATTGAATGTGTAGATTGCTTGGGTAGTATTGACATTTTAACAATATTTGTTCTTCTAATCCATGAGCATGCAATGTTTTTTCCATTTCTTTGTGTTTTCTTCAGTTACTTTCATAAGCTTTCTATAGTTTTCAGTGTATAGTTTTCAGATCTTTTACGTCTTTGGTTAGGTTTATTCCTAGGTATCTTATGGTTTTTGATGCAACTGTAAATGGGATCAATTCCCTGATATCTGTTTCTGTTGCTTCATTATTGGTATATTGAAATGCGACCAATTTCTGTACATTGATTTTATATCCTGCGACTTTGTTGAATTCCTCTATCAGTTCTAGCAGTTTTCTGGTGGAGTCTTACACATTCATCTGCAAAGAGTGAAGGTTTGACTTCTTCTTTGCCAATTTGGACGTCTATTATTTTGTTTTGTTGTCTGATTGCTGAGTCTAGGACTTCCAACACTATGTTAAACAGCAGTGGTGAGAGTGGACATTCCTGTTGTGTTCCTGATCTCAGGGGGAAAGCTCTCAGGTTTTTCCCTTTGAGGATGATATTAGCTGTGGGCCTTTCATATATGGTTTTTATGATGTTAAGCTATGTTCCTTCTATCCCGTATTTCTTGAAGGTTGTTAGTAAGATAGGATCCTGTATTTTGTCAGATGCTTTTTCTGCATCTATTGACAGGATCATATGGTTTTTATCCTTTCTTCTATTAGGGTGGTATATCACACCGATTGATTTGTGAATATTGAACCAGCCCTGCAGCCCAGGAATGAAACTCACTTGATCATGGTGAATAATTCTTTTTATATGCTGTTGAATTCAATTTGCTAATATCTTATTGAGAATTTTTGCATCATGTTCATCAGGGATATTGACCTGTAACTTTCCTGTTTAGTGGTGTGTTTGTCTGGTTTTGGAATCAAGGTAATGCTGGCTTCATAGAATGAGTCTGGAAGCTTTCTTTGCATTTGTATTTTTTGGAACAGTTTGAGAAGAATAGGTATTAAGTCTGCTTTAAATGTCTGGTAGAATTCCCCTGGGAAACCATCTGGCCCAGGACTCTTATTTGTTGGGAGATTTTTGATGACTGATTCAATTTTTTCACTGGTTATGGGTCTGTTCAAATTTTCTATTTCTTTCCATTTGAGTTTTGGTAGTGTGTGAATATCTAGGAATTTGTTCATTTCTTCTAGATTGTCCAGTTTGTTGGCATATAATTTGAAATAAGCCTCAAGAAAAAATCTGGAAAGCCCCCAAGTACATGGAGGCTAAAGACATCCTACTAAAGAGTGAACGGATCAACCAGGAAATTAAAGAAGAAATTAAAAACTACATAGAATCAGGGTACCTGGGTGGCTCGGTCGGTTAAGCATCTGACTTCGGCTCAGGTCATGATCTCACAGTTCATGAGTTCGAGCCCTGCATCGGGCTCTGTGCTTGGAGCCTGGAGCCTGCTTCGGATTCTGTGTCTCCTTCTATCTCTGCCCCATCCCCACTTGTGCTCTGTCTCTCTCTGTCTCTCAAAAATAAAAAATAAATGCAAAAAAAATTTAAAAATACATAGAATCAAATAAAAATGAAAACATGAAAGTCCAAACCCTTTGGAATGCAGCAAAGGCAGTCCTGAGAGGAAAATACAGTGCAATTCAGGCCTATCTCAAGAAGCAAGAACGGTCCGAAATACACAACCCAAACTTACACCTAAAGGAGCTAGAAAGTCAGCAGCAAAGAAAGCCTAAAGCCAGCAGAAGAGAAATAATAAATATTAGAGCAGAAATCAACAATATAGAATCCAAACAAATAAAGAAGCAAGCAAACAAAAACAGAAGAGATTAATGAATCTGTGATGGTTTTTTTGAAAGAATAAACAAAATTGATAAGCCCCTAGTCAGACTTCTCAAAAAGAAGAGAGGACCCAAATAGATAAAAATCACAAATGAAAGAGGAGAGATCACAACCAATACCACAGAAATAGAAACAATTATTAGAGAATACTATGAAAAAGTATATGCCAACAAACTGGACAAAATAAAAACATTTTTATAGTATCTTTCGGTCAAGACTTTCCCCATATTAATGCATAATTAGTTTCTTTCAACAAATAATTTTTTCAGCAAACTGTTTACTCAAAAATTAGGGTAGTGTTGGGACAGAACATAGAATTATAGATTGAAACCTGCTCCCAACCAATAAAATGTAATTGGATAGGGATTAAAGACAAACCTTGGTCATAAGGTCAATATGTAGTTAACAAGGAAAGGAGGCTCTGAAAATGCTAAGGCTACCTCAAGAAATAATTATGGGAAGGAACTCACAGTTGGGTTGCAGACAGTATCTGGATTAAGAAGTTTAATTCTGGGTGCCACTTAAGAGAGTAGAATAGAGGTCAGGTATGGAGAGTTTAGCTCAAAAACTCAAGATATTGCTGCCTTGGCATCCATTTTGTTTGGCAAAAACTGACACTAACCCCTTATGCAAGCACATGCCCTAGGTAACAGCCGCAAAGTCACAAGTAAGTGCAAGTTCCTAATACAACTTCTCTGATGGCCTTTGTGATTAACAATCTCTCCTCCCTCCCATAGCATTCCACTTGTGCCCTCTTAGGTAAGACCCCTCAGGAACTTACCAAAACTTTGCTTTTTCTTTTTTGGTTTGAATTGTCCAATCCAGCCTCAGCCTTGCAACCCAAAGCACTCCACCCACAGACCCTAACAAAGGTAAGTGCTGAGGCACTGTGATCTCTGCCTGTACCTTGCCAGGACTTTCCCAAGTGGTCCCTTGCATTGTGCCATGTACCGCCTTCAGAACCTGTGAGTAATAGACTTCTCTGTTTCAATCTCCCTTGTGGTTTTTTATTTAATATACTCACTATCTTACACCTTAGGGCTCTACTTAACAGATGTTAATTTAACGAAGTCAAAACACTGGGATACAGACAGGTCCAGAACTTTTGAGTAAAACGCTAGGATGTAGGGCAGACTCAGTGGCTGAAAATATTGGGTGGTGGACTAGCAGCTATTACAATGTGAAGAGTTGTGGTAAATAAACCCTATCTACTTGTGACCTAAGATTCAGTTCAAACTATAAGGTAAAGACACATAAGCCACTGTTATGCTACAAGACAGCTAATTAAAAATTTGCCAGGAAGGAGCAAGAAGGATGGAGTAGATAAGACCAGTGTTTTCTGACAAGATAGTAGATTTCAGGTGGGTCATGAAAAGAATAGCAGAATTTCAAAATGTGGAGTTTAAATTTGTTAAATTCAACTAACACTTCTGGGGCATTCACTGCATGTGGGGCTAGGCACCTGGGATAAAAAGATAAATATGAAAATCGTCCCTGCCTTGCAAAGTGCCCAGCTACTGGGCATCAGGTGGTGAGAAGGAAATAGAAGTGGTCATGTGGTTCACAGTATAGTGGAGGGAACTTTGCAATATACTGCGATAGAAATTTTGGAAGGGAAAATTGACCTTGGAAAAACTCTCTAAGGGCAGAGCATGAATAGAAACACAAGTATGGTTGTGACATGCATTAGGCCCTCTTTCTGGCTGAGCAATCCAGTGGATGGAGTGTGTGGGCATAAAAACTGAATAAATGTAGTGGGAGATTGTGTGAGTTAATAACAATGTAGGTGAACAAAGTAAGCCTGTTTAGTGAAGTTTGGGCTTAATTGTTGCATAACAGGCTTTATATAATAGATGGTGGAGAATGGGGGTGACATGATCCAATCTGTGTTTTGGGAGGATAACTGGTGGCCAAATTAAGGATAGATTTGGGAAGCAAGAGGTTAGATTCAAGGAAATTAGATGAGAGGTCACTACTACAGATCATGAGAAAGATGAGTGCTTTTGTTTCATCATATTAGGACGTTCAAAGATGAACCCAGGTTAAATAATTTTTAAGGTTAAATATATGGCATTATATTTAAAAATACTCAAGATAGACATTTCCTTTATTTCTTCTTTTCTTCCTCCCTTCCACGCCTATTTGTTTCTCTTCTTTCTGCACCCCACCCCTGACCTTTCCCACCTCTACCCTCTCTCTCTTTTCCTTCTTTTCCATTTGGGAATATGTTTCTAAGTCCGTGAGAATATTCTTGTGTTAAAATCAGTAGAGAGAATGGAATCATAAAATAGTATGTTGCCATGTTATAAAGTATCTTCTTTGGCTCCTTTATTCTGGTAACGCAGATACAGGGCTTGCTGGTCTGGACCAGTTTGGTCTCTTTAACATTGTCCGGGCCTCTGTTGTACAACTCAGGGCATGATTCCCATAGGATCTGTGTGCATGGCATCCCCTGGAGTTGGATGGCATAGAGCCAGCATTGCTGCTTATAGCCATGACTTCTGGGTTGGCAATGCAGAGTATCCTGGTAAACATGGTGGGTTGTAGATTTAATCCTGAATCTTACCACTCCCTCATCCCCCTACTACTCCTAACATGTGACTCTTGTTTGATTTACTATGTCTGCTTTTCTTGTTATCTGACTCTATTCTACTCATTTTCTGGTCTTGACTTTCCCTTTAAAGCAGTATTGTTATTTAAAAAAATATATATGTGATGAATTAGTCTTTTGGACAACATGTAACAACACACTGATGCAATTCATGCTAAAAATCTTCTTAGATAGGTGTTTCCCAGTGCAGGTATGGTGTCAATTTCTTTAAGGCAGAAAGGCTTGCTTTGTACATTTTTTGAAGCTTCATTGTCTAACAGAATTTTTTCTAGTATGAATGTAATGCCAAGGTTGTGTTCCAGACTAAAATCCTAAACAAAAGACCAAGATTTGTGAAATTCCTGTTGTGATTTCATAATAATTTGTTTATTGGTTATTTTTAAAGTAAATAAAATGAAATATTATTTCAAATCAAAGCATACACATCAAATTCCCAGCAAATGAAATGGAATGACAAAAATTGAGTCAGTAACCAAGAAGTATTTATTGGAGTCCTGTGATGTGCCTAACACTGTTTTTTTTTTTATTTTTTTTTAATGTTTGTTCATTTTTTGAGAAACCAGAGACAGAGTGCAAAGGGGGGGGGGGGAGGGCAGAGAGAGAGGGAGACGCAAAATCCAAAGTAGGCTCCAGGCTCTGAGCTGTCAGCACAGAGCCTGACACAGGACTCAAACCCGTGAACTGTGAGACATGACCTGAGCCGAAGTCAGATGCTTAACCGACTGAGCCACCCAAGTGCCCCACACTGTTTTTTTTTTTTTTAATGTTTATTTATTTATTTTGAGAGAGACTGTTCATGCATGCTGGGGAAGGGCAGAGAGAGAGAGAGAGAGAGAGAGAGAGAGAGAGAAAGAGGAAGAGGTAGATGTCAAGCAGGCTCTGCACTGTCAGTTCAGAGCCTGATGCAGGGCTTATGAACCGCAAGGTCATGACCTGACTCAAATCAAGAGTTGGACACTTAACCGACTGAGTCACCCATCCATCCAGTGCCTAATACTGCTTTAAGTGTCTATGCACGAAAGACATAAAAGAACAATCTCTGCCCATAAGGATCTTTAAATCTAGATGGAGAAACTATGAATAGGAAATAATCCAAAAACAATGTAGGAAAATACAAATGCCTTTTGATGGGTAAAAACAGTAAGCACAATACTAACCAGCCAATCAATGTAGATTAAGAAACTGAAGCTCCAGTGGAACCAACAGACATAAAAATCAAACTTTACAGATAAATTTGACATCTTGCTGGAGGTTGGAAAAAGACACGCTGATTCTGAAAGGCTTTATTAAACTAAAGATACCACTGGTCATGCTGAGGGATAATAGCCCCGAACTCAGGTCAAATGCACAGTATAGGGGAAACAGTCTCTCTTGGCAGGAAAATTAGATGAAACAGATAATAAGGAGCTTTAGTCAGGTTCAACAAAGATCTGCATAAATTGAAGTTAGGGGAGAACAAAGCAAAATTATGAAAAGAGCAAATAGAAAAGAAGTGGTGAACCAGCTTGTCTCTGTGACTCATCTGGGAATAAAACTGCTGCCACATGAGAAATTCCCTGAGGTCTTTGTAAAGCATCAGGCCCATCCTTGAACCCTAGTCCATGTGCTTCCAAAGCTTGTGTCCCTACATCCTTCATCTTCTGATGAATGGCTCCGGAGGTATTGTTGGAAGGGTAATGAAATGAGTTGCTTGAGGTTCTTCGAGCAGACAAAAGACATTAGGGAACCCAAGGTAGAGCTGGGAGATTCAAATTCCAATGCCTCAAAAACACTGATGGTCTAGGAGACAACTGGGGCTGGTGGTCAGGAGAGGCTGGTAGAGGGTATGCATAGGTCCCAGAAGATGTCCTGCTAATCAGCTTCTGCCATATGTTTTTTTTTTTTAACTTTAAAACGTTTTATTTATTTTTGAGAGAGAAAATGCACACGGGGGGAAGGTCAGAGAGAAGAAGGGGTCAGAGGATCCAAAGCAGGCTGTGTGTTGATGACAGCAAGCCCGATTTGGGCCTCGAACTCACGAACTGTGAGATCATAACCTGAGCTGACATTGGGCACTCAACCGACTGAGCCACCCGGGAGCCCCAGCTTCTGCCATCTATTAAGGTGATATGGGTGTGCCCGGTCTGTTCACTGTGTTTCAAGAGGAGGCGGAAATCCAGTTGTTCTTTTTAAAAAAGAATTAGGGGAGCCTGGGTGGCTCACTCAGTTGAGCGTCTGACTTCGGCTCAGGTCATGATCTCACGTTTCCTGGGTTCAAGCCCCACGTCAGGTTCTGTGCTGACAGCTCAGAGCCTGGAGCTTGCTTCATATTCTCTCTCTCTCTCTTTCTCTCTCTCTTTCCCTCTCTCTCTCTCTGCCCTTCCCCTGCTTGTGCATATGCTCTTTCTCTCTCTCTCAAAATAAATAAATAAACATTAAAAAAAAGAAACGAAAAAGAAAATCACAGTAACATGATCTATTTTGATATATCTGTGGTTTCTTTGCAGACTAAGACTTAGCCACCCCTCTAACTTTTTAATGAAAAGTTACAGACAAAAACTAAATCTAATTCATACCAGTGACATCGATTTATTACATAGTATCCATTTTTTCTTATTTAGTAGAGAGAGCGGTTTATATTTTTAAAAAATCAAGTTGACTTAGATATATATGATAAAAAATTAACATCATCTTTTTGTCTTAGCCTTTACCTCTTACTTTCCCATCTGCAGCCTACTACTGATGTAGTACACATCCTCAATATAGTAGTTGCTCACTTAATATTTGTTGAATTGAAATAGAGTTGAGTTTCACTCATGGACTCTATTTATGCTCTTGGTCCCATATCAGTCTTTTCAACCATGCCTAAATACACACTCAATGCTTGTGGTCCACACTATGTTCAGAGTGATTAAGCTCTCTGTGATTCATTAAACTCATTGAGGATTGTGTTGCTTTTACAGAGTGCTTCTTTGAGGAGAAGCATGAGCAGGAAATCATGTTTATATGAATTTTTCATCTATTTTTAGTCTATTTGGATGCTCATCAACCTCTAACTGACTCAGATGAAATGTATTATTTCATGTAAGAATCAGAAGCTACTGACTAATTGTCTAGAGAATATATGTCTGTTACTGGAAAGGTAATCAGTGTCTTTGAGTCATCTACACTCTCTAGTAGGCTATATCCTGGGAGAGGAGGCATCTGGGTATAGTTTTATGTATCAGGTATCTCAGGGTTTAAATAAGAGCAGTCACAAATCACTGGTATTGCTGTCTTCCTTTTGCAACCCATGACCTCCCTTTCTACTCACATTTGTAAGTCATATGTATGTGGAGAATTGATTTATTTAAACTAAGATTTTAGCTAATACAACCAACAACCTAGAAATAAAATTGTTATTGCTTATTAGAATTAAAAGTGACTTGAAATGTCTTTGTCATCAGAATTTTGTTAGTATGACTCTGTTTAAAGTTAAAAATATGGTGAGGTCCACAGAAAAGCATTTAGTCAAAGCACATTGGGATGGTACATCAATGGCACCAAGTATATAAATATAAATATTGTTTTATTTTATGATAGCCATAAAATTTTTTATAGCTTTCCACTGCCACATGTATCTATGTTTTTTTAAACATCTTTTAAATTCAAATAGTTTTGAAATTATAAACATCTGGGAAAGGTTTTCTTAAAAATTTACTAATTTCATAGTAATTTATTATATTTTCAGAATATCTTACAATTAAAAACCAAATTACCTATATGTTCTAATACAAAGAAAGCAGACTCAATATCATTATGCAGTAAATTGCCAACCATAGCTGTTTTTACAATGATCTTGGATATTTAGTTTCTAAGGGTATAGAAATGTATTGAAGAAAAACATGCTTAAATTGAAAAAAATCTGTTACACAAGATTATTTCCATATTTGCATAGTTAGGAAGAAAATGTGATACATACATTATCACACTACTATGAATTTAAGCTTAAATTATTTATTTTTTTATATTTAATTAAAAAAATTTTATTTGTTTTTGAGAGAGAGAGACAGAGTGAAAACAGGGAAGGAACAGAGAGAGAGGGAGACACAGAATCTGAAGCAGGCTCCAGGCTCCGAGCTGTCAGCACAGAGCCCGATGCAGAGCTTGAACTCATGAACCGTGAGATCATGACCTGAGCCAAAGTCGGACGCTTAACTGACTGAGCCACCCAGGCAACCCTTAAATTTTTTTTTTTAAATAAAAATGAAAGGATGTTGCATATAGTGAGGCAAGGCTGAGAACCCCCTACAAATTTCTTGTTAGACCTACTGCCTCTTCTGGATTAAGCCTGTATCTGTGCTGTCCAATATAGTTGTCCCTAGACATACAGGGCTATACAGCAGTTGAATGTGGTTCTCAAGGCTCAAAAGAAGAATTTTAAATTCTATTTAATGTTAGTAAATTAAAATTAAAGTTTAAATAGTCACATGTGCTGCTGGCTATGATCTTTGTAAATGCAATTCTATACAATAAAAATGGAAGAGAATTCCAGTTCCTAGGGAAACCACTGCTGGCTTTCCTGTGGCTGGAATTTTGTCAATAGATTGCCATAGCCGACAAATTGGGGTTGGGATCTCATGTTTTTTAAGACTGAACAGCTAATTTAGATCAAATATTAAGAACAGTGTGTGAAGAGGAGTGGTATGTGTGTTCACTCAAGTAGTTTACTACCAGCATTACTAATGTTACTATATGTACATCTCCCTTCCAAATTCTCTGGTTTCTGAAAAGTTCATCCAAAATTCTGCTTGTGGGAGAGCCACATTTGTGTATGCTTCTCACTCCCCTTGGCTCCATTCTTCCCACCACTTCTCCCAAGTAATATCACCCCTGAATTACTTATTTGGGTAAAAAAAAGGAATGTCCAGCATTGCACCATATTCCAAATCTTTTTTTTAAATGTTTTTTTAAATTTATTTTTGAGAGACAGAGAGAGAGAGAGAGAGAGAGAGAGAGAGACAGAGCACGAGTGGGGTAGGGGCAGAGAGAGAGAGGGAGGCACAGAATCTGAAGCAGGCTCCAGGCTCTGAGCTGTCAGCACAGAGCCTGACGTGGGGCCCAGTCTCGTGAACTGAGAGATCGTGACCTGAGCCGAAGTCAGACTCTCAACCGACTGAGCCATCCAGGTGCACCCATATTCCAAATCTTTTAATTCAGGGTCTATAGATTGAAGGGCTATACAAATGTGATTTCCAGGCATGTGACAACGAGATAAATCCACACTTTGCATACATTGCAAAGTACAAAAGTTGAAGCCTCTTCTGATAAAGGTCAGAGAAGTAACAGAAGTCCGAAAAGCCAACCAAACTCTTGAATACGATGTATGCACCAGTGCCGGAGAGAAAAACAACCACAACATGTCTAATGTTCTAATTTAGCTTCAAAGACATAAGGGTAAAGAATTTGATCAAGCAATGTGCAGCTCAATCAGATTTTACTGGTGCAAGGGAGGTTATGAAGAGCCATTTCAACATCTTACATAATAAAGAAATTTATCCAGAGAGGATAAATGATCTGCCTCGGATCACATGTATATGGGAAGAACACTCTAGTCTACGTTTTGAGCTAATGGCTAGGCCAACAGGCTTAACCTAACAAAACATTTCCTGCTTCTCTAATGCTGTGTTGAGAAAGTCATTTACTGTTGCTTTTGAGGCAAACCTGAAAGACAGCAGTTGAGAGCCAATCTAAAGTAGGAATGTCTCTTGTCTCCTTTCCCCAGTGCTAGCCCCAGAAGAGAAATTCCTCAGACAACTCTTCAAATATGAGCTTTTCAGCTATCCATGATAACCTATAATTTCAAGCCTTTTAAGGTCATTCTGGGAAAGAGGTTTAAGATGAGAGAGTTCTTTTTCCTTTTGAAAAAAGAAACCTCTGGTTTTCCAAACATTTCATAAACCTCTGGAACTCTTTGGAGTGAGCCAGAAGTGGAAAAAGTAACTGGAACTTCTTGGGAAAAATTAGTAGTAGCTGTTGAAAAGAGCATTTATCAGTAATCCAGACACTGAGGAAGTTTAGACATTGCTGAATAGGCAGAGTGTGGGAAGAAATGACCAGACTTGGGGTATTGCTGGTCAGGTAACCTGGTCCAGGAGTGGGTTGTATCAGCTTCCTAGGATTACCATAAGAAAGTACTACAAGGTGACTTCATACAATGGAAATTTATTCTTTCATGGTTCTTGAGGCTAGAAATCCAAAATCAAGGTGTCAGCAGGGCCATGCACTCTCTGAAGGCCTCACTGGAGTTTGTTTCATGCCTTTCTCTTAGCTCCTGTTGTTGCTGGCAATCCCAGGTGCTCCTAGGCTTGTACACACACATGCCAATCACTACTTCTGTTGTCATTTGGCTTCTCTCTTGTAGTGTTTTCTCTCCTTGTCAGTTTGTATCAGTCTAACTCAGGCAACTCCCACACACAGTGACACCTAGTGGGTCTGGTCATAGGCATCTAAATCCCCTTGAATGCTGAAATTCCCTGATGTTTGACTCTCTTTTACTCTGAGGACTCTAAGCCTATGTGTTTCTAAGGAATTTTGCTGACACTGCAGAGCTATCAACATGGAACAAGACACAAATCTATTAACAGCTCTGTAAATCTGAAAGATATAAAGTATGTTTGACCATTTTTTTTTTTTGAGAGCCAATGAAATTCCACACAAGCCAACATGGAATGTGAGATACAAGTCATTTTACCCATCTTTAATATCTGTAAGCCATATGAGGGGCATAGTCCCATCTGAAATGGACTTCTCATCTTTTTTTTTTTTTTTAACAAACTAAGGCTTTTTTTTTTTTAACCTTGTTGTATTGTTTTGCGAGAGAGAGAGAGAGAGAGAGAGAGAGAGAGAATGAGAGAGCAAGCGGGGAAGGGGCAGAGAGGGAGGGAGACACAGAATCCAAAGCAGGCTCCAGGCTCTGAGCTGTCAGCACAGAGTCCTACAGGGAGCTCAAACTCATGAACCACGAGATGATGACCTGAGGCGAAGTCAGACACTTAACCAACTGAGTTACCCAGGTGCCCCTCAGTTTGGAATTCTTGTTACCATCACTTCTGTGAACCACACTTCAACATTCTTGACACCACCATGAACTAACAGGTTGCCCTTCCCCTCTCTGTGTTTCCCTAATCTTCTCAAACCAGCTTCTCAGATACCAGATGGCACCTTCTTGTTCTCTAGAGTTTCCATTTGGGAGCTGCTCATGGTGGGGAGGGACCTGTGGTCTGGCCACTGCAAAGGATGCATAAGGAAATTCGGATGGTGATCTGATTGAAGGGGACAGTCTGTGAGATTTGCCATGAAGTTGCGTTTGTGAACTAACACGTCATTTTTTTTCAGATCAAACACGTATTTGAAGTGGCTTTGGGAGAGGCTGATGGAGATTACGGGCAGTGGGGTTTAAGTCCTCCCAGGGTTTCCCCTTCACTCTTCTACTGAGCTTAAGCATTTCTTTCTCATTTTCTACAAAAGTTTTCTTTTATCTCAAGATTTTGATAAATGGTAGGAAAAAAACCCTAAACATTGTTTGTTTCTTTTTTAAAAACAATATAATCATATTAACACTTGACAAGTGGTCCTAAATATCCTAGTCCAAGGTGACTAATTGTAGTTTCTTTAGGCAGTATGGTATGTCAAGGGTGAGGTAATTTGGAATGCTTGGATCAAGATGTGGCTGACTTCTCTAACTTTATGTATGAGGTCATTCAAATAACAGGAATAAAGGTCTTACTTCTATTTCATGTTTTCCCTTAGAGTCTCAGGTATCATCTCTCAGTATCTAAGATGGTACACTTCCTCTTGAGAATAAACATTTATTTTGGGTTTTAATTTCTCCGTCAAAACAACATCCTTATCTTTGAAGTCTTTTCACAGAATACCCAACTAAGCCATTTATTCTTATTACCGTTTTCTTAACTATTTTTCTATTGGCCTTTTTTTTCTCTTTCTCTTTCGTTTGTGGCTACTTCCTTAGAAAATGGAGTATGGGACAGAGATAGAATTAGGAGACATTTTTTTAGGGGGAGGATAAAACCTAAATCTGAAATTAAGAGTCTTAGGCAAGATTATCAGCAGAAGCCAGAATATCAAGATAAAAGTAGGAAATGTTATTGAAATAGTAATCTTAACTTTTTGTTTGTTTGTTTAAGAAGGATCGCTAACTATGGCCAAGACCTATCAGACTGAAACACTTTCCCCAACAGGTATGAGGTTGAAGGAGATTTGTAACCAGTTTGGGAGTCAAACTTGGACAAAAGAGTCAGGAACAAAGATGGCAGATGGTAAGATGATAAGCTTCTAAGTGATAACCTGATATTGACTTGAATGATCACCTTCATCTTGGTCTTGAGTGACAAAGGATTCCAGATTTGCCTTCTCCTTCAAAGTGAACAGCATGTCTTCCTAAACTATCTCTTTAAGGAAATTAAAAAGCAAATATTCTTCAATCTATAAAACAGAAATCCATTTTTTCATATGCTATAAATTTTGGATGAGAAAGCCTTTTATTACTAAGTTATCCAGTTGTTGTTTTTTACATAAAAAATTCTCTATTTGCTTCTTATGCCAGGTATACATTATGAAAATTAGACACATTTTCTCTCTATTTCACACTAGATCTAGATATAACTGGAAGAAAACCAGTCATAGATGCTCCTGCAGCCTGAATCCCAGTATAAAGTCTACATGGAGTAGTCTTGTGATGGACAGGTAGTAAGAATAAAAAGTAGCTTTGCTGTCGGAAACCATTGGGGTTGTTTATTGCCACAGTGTAATTTGGGATGCATTAGCTGCAACAAAATGATAACTAGGTAAACAATAGTAACAACAAAAATCCACAGTGGCTGATAAGGGATGTAAGAATGTGCGTTTGTGTGTGTGTATGTGTGCATGCATGATCCTGTACATGCACATGTGCTTATGTGTGGACACTGGATGGTAAAACCTTCCTCATTCCTCATGCCATTTCCTCATACTATTTCTCATTGTAATGAATCTCTTCAATTTAGAGTAGTGAATGGGAAAGAAGACATGGTCAAGTTTGGAGCTGGTTTCATCCATTTCTTGTTGGGTGAGGAATACAAGGGCAACAATGTTTTGTTTTTATCTACTAATTAGGAAAGAATTAAATCTGACTGTCCTTGCAGATCTGCCTAGCTTATGACTTTATGTTATGTTTTTTTGTTGTTTTTGTTGTTGTTATACGTTTATGCTGAAATATAGGCATAGCCAAATCTTCATAAATAAAAGAGACATTAAATCTTTTGTCCAGCTTAAGCATGACAGAGAGCAGAGGGAAGAAGTCTATGAAATGTTGACCATTCTGCACAAAGATGTCTGCTGAGTACATAGATGCAACACAGAGTTAATGATAGCCAGATTTCATATAGATTCATCAGGTAAATCATGTTATTTTTCAACATATTCCCATATGTTTCTAGTAGCTGACACCTGCTCCTTGGACTACATATCAGGCACTGTAGTAATTTTTTAGCGTGTTGCCTTTTGTGGGTATTTTCATTAAAATATACTCAGACTGTAGAATGGGGATTTTGCGTCATCAAAGGGATTTCAAGAATTAACAGCGAGAAAGGGATGTTTGAGGGTGAGAAAAATTAGAGTAGGTATGGTTATCCCCTGCAATAACAGAAAAGGGACTAATTGTCTGTTCCATATATGACTGAGTTGTTCTGAATCTACCATTGACAAACTTCTTGAAGATGATGAATGTGATTTGCTAAAGACAGCAAGGGGTTTGGAATTCAAGGATACTTCAGCTTGGGTTCCCCTAGAAACAGAATCTGAGATGAAGATTTGTGTGTAGGAGGTTTAATAAGGAGTACTCTTGAGATCAACACCTACAGACGGGAAGGAGAGAAAGAAGGAGGGAGCAAGAAATTGGGCTCTGATGCAGCCTCACTGGAAACCTCAGCTGAGACAGAGAGAAGTTCTCATGATGGATTGGCCTCTGTGAGCTGTCTTGAGATAGAGTAGAGGACCAAGATTTTATACCTCCATCAATTATTCACGGGATATGGGCCACCTTGGAAAAGGTGTGACTTCGGGTCAAAAACTGACTTCAAGTTATATTCTTTTATTTGTCGTGCAGGCCAGGAAAGCTTTAATTCCCATGAACTATAAAGAATTGCTGTAACAAATGAGACACTACAAAAGACAGAAATCTATAAATAGAGAGGTTTCCTTTAATGCTATTGATCTTAGGCTACACAGACCAGAAGGCAGAGCTGCTGCACTGCACAGTTCCAAGGGGCTCATAGTCTACTACATAGTTCAGATGAATATTGTCCATATGAATATCACTCCCTAGATTTGTGCAGTAAACAACCTGTGCAACCATATGCTTGCTGTGCCTTAATATGATGTGGAAATGTAAATGAATGTGACTTTTTGAAATTCGGGAGAATTATCTTGTCTAATTTGTCAACATCTGACTGATTAATGATCCAAGCCTAGAGCTGGCTTATTCCTTTTTTTTTTTCAAGTTATTTTAATTTATTTTTTAGGAGAGAAAGAGTGAGTGTGAGAGAGGGGGAGTGAGAGAGAATGAGAGACTCTTAAGCAGGATCCACACCCAGCACAGAGCCCAATGCAGGGCTCAATCGCACAACCTTGAGATCGTGACCTGAGCTGAAATCAAGAGTTGGACACTTAACTGACTGAGCCATTTGGGCACCCCTTAATCCTTTTTAAATTCACCTGGCATCACTAACTTTATCTCATTGTCTTTGTCTTCCTTTGGATCTGTTTCTTTTGCAGTTAATCTTAAAATACCTGATGTTTGAGCATCACATTTTAAATAATAAAGACAAAATATTCTGCTTTGCTTAGGAGGCTGATGTTCTCTAACTCTTTTCCTTTTATAATTTTATGTAAGATCTATGACATTTACTGAAAGAGCTGACTACATAAATGGGGGGCTGTGTTCAGTAGTAAATGTGGGCCAAACCTCTACATATGCACAAACCTCCATAGGGGAGCCAACAGTCCTGAGAGTCAACTTAGGAAAACATCAGTTTTTCTTGCACTCCCACTTCTAAATTATGTGAGAGAACTGAGGAAAGGCAGTGGTTCCAGGCAAGTGTCCCAGTGTAGTGAAGGCATAGCTTCCAGAGTCTTAACTGAAGACCCTTGACTTCCCTTCCTGTTATAACATTTTGTCAATTTCTGTCTTAGTATAATCTGTTATTTTTTTGATAAGGGGATCCAGTTTTCATGGCGCCTCACTATAAAATGCAGAATGCTGTCTGTGTAGTCACCTCCTCCCTCAAGGATCTAAAATTCTTCTTATGTACCAGAAAACTGGGTTTAGAGATGTCTTAGAGCCATTTTGAGGAATTCAGGAGACTGATTACTGAAAATACAAGTTGTCCAAATAAGAAAACAAAATCAGGACTTTATCAAGTATTTGGAGTTTTGCTAAAAACCACTTGGACAAAACTCAAGAGTAACCAACAAGATATGGCTCACAGCTTGAGTGAGAAATACTGTCATGTAGGGCATGCAACATCACAAAACCTTTTGTAAGGATTTGGAGCCTGGAGACCTGCCCTGTAGCTTCCAGTCGGGGTGCTCATCCTGGTGTTTTCCATCTTGCTGAAAGTGCGGCACTGTCAGCTCTAGGCTCAGAAGTAGATTCGCATTCCATCAGACTTGGGCTTTTGACCCAACAGTGTCCATTTGCACCTTGGCCAGTGTCTAATGAGGTGGCTTGGCATGCAGCACTGTCCAACTAGGGAAGCAGTGAACTAGTTAAGTCAGAGAATAAGAAGAGAACAATGAGAGGGAGATGAGAGCTGAGTAGACACGCAGAAAGAAGTATTCGTGGGCCTCTGGGGTGTCACAGTTCCAGATGGCCACCAATATCTTCAGTTAAAGTAAGCTAGGGGAACTTCTGTTTGTCACAGGCAGCCTGGCTTTAATGCCTGACCCTATGCCAGCCACCATGCCAGGCCGGGTCCTAAGAGTGAAGGGATCTGATCACTTAGGCTGGTTTTATCACCTTTAGTGGGAGAAACCACAATACCTGCCTTAATAGAAAAGTGTTAACCAGCCACAGCCAATGGGGAGTAAAGAAAGACTGTGGAAAAAGAAAAGGTCAAGTTGTGCAAACCTTGAGGGTAAAGGTTCTCTCTTTCTACACACTTTTCCTTCCTTTCAGGAGATTTCTGCCTTCATCCAAATCAAAAGAAGGCCCCAATTTGAACAAATGCCAACAAGTTAATGCACAAATGAATTACTGAGGTTGTTTGCAAACCATGACCCAGATTTTAGGCACACGGACACTTTATAAATACGGAACAGTTACATCAACAACCTCATTTTAAAGTTGAACAGACAGGCTGACAGCAGAAAATCTTGAGATAGTAAGCAAGGGAACCCCTGAAATTTGTAAGTACATCCATTTTAAGAATATGAGGGTGTGCCTGCACACATTTTTGGCAGCTGTGGCCGTGTGGCTAGGCAAAAGTATTCAGACTAACCATGAATGGGAAAGAGTTGATAATTTAAGGCAGAGCACAGTGCGTTCAATTCAGCACACAGAGGGAAAGATAATATGATATAATGCTAACTGTGTCCATGTGCTCTGATGGATCTAGTATATTAATGAACTGGAAAAGTTATCTCCTTTGTTTGGATAAGCATGCCACTGATATTCCTCATCCCAAGATACATTCCAACCATTTACGTTTCATGCTTCCTGGAAAACAAAATTTCAGACTGCCTGGAAGGTTTTGCTACTTTATGACATTACTGCCAGCATTTCATTAGAACCATATTTAGTTGAATGCCTTCAGAAGAATTTTATATACAAAAAATGGACCCTGAACCAAATCTTAATATGTTGATATATTTTGACAATATAGGTAACTTGAAAGAGAACTAAAGTTCTTTAAAGGTAACATGGCTGCCTTAATATTACCTATATAACAAACTAAAAATAACACAAAAATGATTGAACGTTTGGTTTATATGGTGCCACATAGACGCGATTTAAAGGCTCAAGAGGAAAACTCTCAAAGACAGTATGAAATTTGATTCCTCCCGCTGTCACAGAGCCAAACATTGGCGGTAAGGAGTTTGGCCTCAGCGAGATCATTGTATATACATCACGGTCATTGTTCAACAATATCAGTAACTTGTATTCTTAAGTTGGTTTTGTGGCCGTTCGTTAGTTCCTGGGCACCCTAAAAAATGACGTGTTATAGAACCCAAAATGGGAAAATTTATTTAGAGTCGATCAATTGGTGAAAAGAAATCCATCAAACCATTTGGCTGATGATGGTTACAGTTTTATCCACAGGTTGACGGAGGGATGTTATTGCAGGAATGTGCAAGGTAAACCCTGAATGGGACTCCGTTAATCCAGCAGTATCGGTGTTCTCAATGTGGCTCTTCAGGAAATAAAGAAAAACTAAATTTGAAGTTGTTTTAAATATATTTAGCTATATAAACATTCAAAGTTCCCTAATCTTGACAAATAGCAGGGAAGATTAGAAGAGTAGTAGGGCCTACTTTGTCAAGTGGGCCTAATCAGTCAAGTCAGGAAAAAAATTGCCAAAGATCTTGGTCAGCTATTGCTGACATACCCTAAGGTTTAATTGAATTCAGCATTTTCAATTCATACAGAGTACTACAAGTTCTTTAATGAAAGAAAATGTACTGCATAAAGACTAAACAGGCTTCGTGCAATTTTATTTACAAGACGAACTTGTCCATAAGTTCCTTTTTCATGGACAATTTTACTGTAAATATTGCTGTGTGCCAGCTTAAACTATTATGTAGTTCACAGATGTGAAGTCTAGATTAACAATATTTAAAACCATTGAGGGGCGCCTGGGTGGCGCAGTCGGTTAAGCGTCCGACTTCAGCCAGGTCACGATCTCGCGGTCCGTGAGTTCGAGCCCCGCGTCAGGCTCTGGGCTGATGGCTCGGAGCCTGGAGCCTGTTTCCGATTCTGTGTCTCCCTCTCTCTCTGCCCCTCCCCCGTTCATGCTCTGTCTCTCTCTGTCCCAAAAATAAATAAACGTTGAAAAAAAAATTTAAAAAAAAACCATTGAGATATCGCGAAACAAAGTCTAAGTTTATTGCAACAACTTTGGATGTAAGAGAAATGGATACCATAAAACTTGTATCACTAGCACGTGCATAAACAGGCACTGTAATGTGGAGACATCCATAATTAATGTAGGTTTGCGGTTTTTTTTTCTCAAAATTGAATCTAATTCTGTCTTTCTGAAACCTTTTATGCCATACTTTGATGTGTGGAAATCTAAACATAAATGATTCGGTTGCATTTTCCTTCTGTGGTAGTTCATGGCAACTTGCAACAGGCAAGACTCTTCCACATTCTGCACCTGTAGATGTGCTGTGTACCAGACTCCTGGCAATGGCTGCCTTTTGTCCTTGAACCTCCACCCACTTCTACGGGATGTTTGATTTCTTTTCAGGATTTGCCTTCTTCCTCCTCCTCTTCCTTCCCTTCCTCTCTTTCCCCCATCCTCACCCCTTCCCATCTCCTATGGCTTCTCATCTTCCTTTCCTCCTTCCTGTCCTTTTCCTCCTCCTCCTCTGTCTCTAATTATATATATAAATATGTATATATATAAATATATGTAAATATATATAAATATATATAACATATAACATGTATATAACATATATAATATATATAAACATATATATTTTTTACTTAAGGAGATTCAAATACTATATACATTCATTTTATGCTAGCAGTATTTTGCACTGTTGAATATTAGAAAATGAAGAAAAATCATATTGCCCCCAGCCCTACATCACCATTTTAAACTCTAATGCATATCCTTTCCAATCTTAGATCTCCATATAACATATATAATATACATATATAGTTTCTCATATATACATATAGTTTTAAATATAGGTATACCTATTTTGTGTGTTATGTGTGTATACATACATATATAAATACATGCATATATTTATGTGATTTGTTGTTTTATAACCTGCTTTTTCCAGTTAGCCATCTCCATCTCCACTTTACAATTTCAGTAAATTTTTGTCTCATATAATACCTAAATCTTATTTAAATTTCTCCAGTTGATTCCAGAATGACATTGCTGCTGCTTTGTCCAAACAGTATCCAAATAACAACCTGGTGCTTATGCCCCTCAAAAGTCTCCTTTTGTCTAGCACAGTCCTTTTTTATCATGATCTTGACTTGTTGAAAAAGCAGGGCCAGTTGTCCTGCAGAATGGGTTTCCTACTCTTGAATGTGTTGTTTAACAATCATGGGAGGAATGACTTTATGGAATATTCTAGATGGGACACACTTTAATTTTCTATTCACAGTTTGAAAATGAAATACCTACTGGTAAGTAATTTGTTCTTCCTATCTAGAAGCTTTTAGGATATTTTTCTTACCCATCAGGATATACCTAGATGTATTTCTTTTTCATGAAAACTGACTGAGTCTCAGTGTACAGAGTCAGCTCTTTTCTCGGTCCAAGGATATTATTTTTCAGGTATCCTATTTTTCTCTTCCCAAATACCATTACTGTCTTGCTAGGTCTTCCACAACTCTTTCACCTTTTCCCACATGACTTCTACTTCTTTCATTTTTATACTTTAAGATATTTCTGGTTATTTATCTGGTCATTCAGTGGTCAAACTCCTTTATTTATTGCCTACTGATCTTCTTAGTTTGAAAAGAATGAATTAAATCTCTAAAAAATCCTTTTTCTTTTTTGTACTGTGTCTGAATCTTCTTAAGTACTCATGATTAATTTTTATTCAGGTGATCACCTGTCTCATGCAGCAATTCTATCTCACAGTGTGTAGTCTGATCTATTTCTTTTAGCCTGCAGGGGCTCCATGGATGGAACGTTATTTCCTCTGCCAGCACATTGGAGCTTGGGTCAGTTGTTGAAATGACAGTGAGACTGGTGGGATCCCTTTTGTGACGATCCAATCCATAAACCCATGGATCTATCTACAGGCAAGATACCAGCACACTTCTACCACACTTATGGTATTCCTGGAAGAAGTCTCTTTATTCTCTGTCTTACTACTGTTTCTTAACTTAGTGAAGGTAAGGAAGACATTTCATTTCAGTCTTGGAAACTAGAAGACAGATCATATGGAGAAAAGACCCGTAGTCCAAGAATCCAGTACATAGCTAAGATGCATTCACATGTTAGGGTGAAAGACATGATCTCAGGGATAGGCAAGAACTCAGATTGAATGCTACCCAAACTCCCTGTATTAGGAAAATGCATGATAAAAGACTACAACAAAACAACAGATTAACCCAGCAGGGACCTCAGCCTGGACCAAAATGAAGAGACACAATCTGGACCAAAATGTGGTTGAGGTAGTGTGGCCCAGGAGTTTTACACACAAGCTCTGAGTGGTTCACCCGAATTTAGTTCTTGACTATGTCTCTCATTTATCGTGTCACATTGGCAAATATTTAACATCTCTTTGTCTCGTTTCTTCATTTATAAAATGGGGAGTGGGAATAATGGTAGGACTTATCCCACAACACAGTTGCAAGGAAAAAGTGAGTTAATAAATGAAAAATATTTAGAAGAGAATCTGGCACATAATATATGCTCAGTAAGAGTTATCACATTAGTATTCTACATATCAGTTTAAGAAAACACTGTTTAAGAATACATAAGTGCTGGATAAGGACTCTTAAAATAGAAGAGACATTTCATAAGGGAAATTTTGATATGGTAATCACTAAACTATCTCAGCAAACCATTGGTATGTGGGGAAAGAAAGGCAAGATAAAACTAACCGAAAAGATGGGGGATTATGTAAGGAAGGAAGAATGTAGGGAACATAAAAGTATTTCAAATTCTTTTTATATTGGAGAGGTGGGGAAGCAGGTAGGATTAGAACATTATGGTGGGGAAACAAGAATGTAGGTAATATCTTGTTTTTAAAGCGATCATAGTGACATATGTGTCTGGTTAAGAGAGCAGGGAAAGAGATGGTAACCTTTAAGGGAACGGAAAAATACACCAGAACCTTTAAATTAACATGGAGGAAATAGGAATGAGCAGCAATTCCATCAAACTAACAAAACCAACGGGAAGAAAAATAGGAAAATAACAATGTAAGTTAAGTAAACAATGGAGTAAGGTGGAAGGAACAAAATCAATGACAGCAGGCCCTCTGTTAAATATGAATGGACTGAATTCACCTATTAAAAGTCAGAAATTGGTACATTGGGTTAAAAAACAAAATTTGGATGTGAGTTTACAAGTGCATGTTGAAAGTAAAAAAAGTTCCTTCCTTCCTCCCTTCCTTCCTCCCTTCCTTCCTCCCTTCCTTCCTCCCTTCCAATAAAGGGATTGGGCAACATAGGGAAAGTGAACTAAAAGAAAACTGGAATAATAATACTAATATTACAAGATGAAATTAAATGATATTTATTAAATATTAAATATGTAATATTAAATAGTATTACAAGATGAAATACTAATATTACTAAGATGAAATTAAAAGTTAAAAATAGAATAAACAGGCATATTGTGTAATGAGAGGAATCTAAGTTGATGAAGATTTGCCATAAAATGACAACACAGTAACCACACAATGACAAAATACACAAAGCAAACACTGCTAAAAGTGCAAGGAAAACAAGTACATTGATAGCGAAAGATTTTTTACTATGTCCTTCTCAGAAATAGATCAGTTTACTAGGGAGAAAAATAAGCATTTCTTTAGCAAACTTGATGGTTTGATGTATAGACCTTATACTCTTCTAGTAGAGAATGTAATTTTTTCAAGTATCTAAGCACAAATCAATTGATCAGATACTTAGCCACAAAGAAATCTGAACTAAATTAAAAAAAGGGAGGCTTTTAAAGACATAAACACTATTAAAATTAGAAGTAAATTATAAAATGGGACCTCATCAAAAGCTGAAAATATTTAACAAGTAAGAAATAGTACTAGATAGCATTTGTATAAAAAAGGGAAATTAAAAAGAAAAAAAATTTCTAGAAATCAGTGGGAAGAATGCTTTTTTTCCAAATTTCATGAAATCTAACAACTAGCACATCAGAAAAAAGTATAATATTAGATATTATCACCATTAAAAAGTAACAATAAACAAGTAGCTACTTATTTTCATGATTTCGAAAAGGAACAACAGAATAAACCAAAAGAATTTGGGAAATAAGAATTAACTTATATAAGACCTGAACTTAATGAAATGGAAAACAAAAATCATTAAAAAGATAAATTAGTCCCAAAGCAGTTTCTTTAAAAGAGAATTACATTATTTCTATTAAGCCTCACCTGAGGATCTGATAACATCAGGCTCCAGCAAAACAAAAACAAAAAACAAATGGTTCACTGAAATTAGAATAATTCCAGGATGGCTTGAAAAGATACTGCTTGCTAAAATAAGGGCATAGGATATGGAAGACAAACAGAGTAGCACAGTATTTTCAGAGAGTTAACAGCAGATTTGTCATCACCACTTGCTCATGAAAGAACAGGGAGAAGAAGCTATAATCTGAATTTGGAAGGAGACAATTGAGCAGAAAAGCCACCTTCTGTGGCTTTCAGTGGAGTCAAAACTAGCCTGACGTGGCTCTGTGGAGAGCGAGGCATGGGAATATATACTATACCTGAGCCTCATTCTACTCTTTTTCGTATCTCCTGCTGAAATTCCCCATTGGGAAACCTAACTGGAAGCCAGATAGCCCTGGCTATCCACTGATATGGTCTATAAAGGTTAATCTCCTGGAGCATAGAGAAGGGTGGAGAATGGTGGAGTTCATCCGGAGGGACAAACAGGTTTCCAGCACATTATCAGATTCAGAGCATGAGCCCCCAGTCTCAAGTAGTACCTTTTACACATTATATGCTGGGAAATTGCAGATTGTCACTTAAAAATCTGAGACATACATTAAGAGAGGAGCCAGTAAACTGTTGATTTAAATTATAATATTGATGGGTTTTCTTTGTGAAAAAAGGAAATAATTAAAAATTATTTTGTTTATGATTTTGTTTCATCATCCAGTTGAGAAAGCTTTTAAAGTACAACTATAATTTGTTATTGTCAAGAGTGTAACTTGTGTAAAATTTTGAAATAATATAGAGGATCCAATTAAAAAATTCTAAGAGCTTATTTAACAATTTTAAAGACTGTTAATAATCCATGTTGGATCAATTGGTAAGTGATACAGACACACACACACACACACACACACTACTCAAGGGAATTGAGGTTAGACTTTTACTTTGATCAAAGAGAAATTTTCCCCAACTGGTGAAGAGCAGAACACAACAGCTTTTACGGTGACTTCTATTTTACTAGTCAACTCATAGTATTACCTTTGGCTATCATGTAGTTTTACAGTCACGTTGATAAGGCAATGAAGAAAATCAAATGTGAAGCACCAATCATTAATCCAACCAATATACTGACATTTCAGGCTGCCATAGACATTTCAAAACGGCTTCTTTACTTCTGCCAAAGAAATTCAATTTTTATCAACTGCTGCAGGACAGGGGGCCTTTGTGCAGAATTAAATGAAAGAAAAAGAACAAATATGATACAGGCTTATCTTCCTAGCTCATATTCACATATGCATTCCACACATTCCTCTTTTTGAGTACATCATACAACATAGGACCACATGAATCATTAACCCTCAAAAAGCTTTAATTTCTAAGATTAGTTGATTGGGCGCACCATAGTACTGCTTAAACCTCCATATGTCAATAATAACACATGAAACTCCAAGATATGGAGGAGGCTGGGATCTGTCCTATTTCTTTGATTTTCTGGCCCCTCTCCTTTATATAATTCTTTGAAATATTTAAGACTTACACTAGTAGCTTTGGTAGTAACTTTATCTATGATGTCAAGTAATAGAATAATAAAAAATATGAGAGGAAAGAAATCCCAGGGATAATCTAGTACAAACTCCAATTTTAAGGATGAGAAAAATGAGAACTAGAGACTTATTAATTGGGTAGAGGACACAATCATTAGTGGCGAGAATGCTAGAGGTCAGATAAAAATCATAGAACATTGGGAACAAAACAAAACTAGAAACCTATCCCTTGGTGTCTAATCAGCTTTCTTCATTATTCCCTAATGACTCTTAAATGAAAAGCATAATTTGCAGAAAGTTTTTATACTTACCCAAAAATAATATGTCTAAGAAAGCATTTAAATAAAAGAGACAAATAGGGCAAGGTTGTGCTGCTAAAAATTATATGTATTCTTACTCTAATGCCTAAGGTAGATGGGCATAATTGTATGTCAGAAAAAGTGACATAATCAGGAGACTACAGATGCTGGAGAGGATGTGGAGAAACGGCAACCCTCTTGCACTGTTGGTGGGAATACAAATTGGTGCAGCCACTCTGGAAAACAGTGTGGAGGTTCCTCAAAAAATTAAAAATAGACCTACCCTATGACCCCGCACTAGCACTGCTAGGAATTTACCCAAGGGATACAGGAGTACTGATGCATAGGGGCGCTTGTACCCCAATGTTCATAGCAGCACTCTCAACAATAGCCAAATTATGGAAAGAGCATAAATGTCCATCAACTGATGAATGGATAAAGAAATTGTGGTTTATATACACAATGGAGAACCACGTGGCAATGAGAAAGAATGAAATATGGCCCTTTGTAGCAACATGGATGGAACTGGAGAGTGTGATGCTAAGTGAAATAAGTCATACAGAGAAAGACAGATACCATATGTTTTCACTCTTATGTGGATCCTGAGAAACTTAACAGAAACCCATGGGGGAGGGGAAGGAAAAAAAAAAAAAAGAGGTTAGAGTGGAAGAGAGCCAAAGCATAAGAGACTCTTAAAAACTGAGAACAAACTGAGGGTTGATGGGGGGTGGGAGGGAGGAGGGGGGTGGGTGGTGGGTATTGAGGAGGGCACCTTTGGGATGAGCACTGGGTGTTGTATGGAAACCACTTTGACAATAAACTTCATATATTGAAAAAAAAAGAAAAAGTGACATAAATCATAATTTTTGTTATAACTTCAAATAAGGGTGCTTATTTAGTGCCACAATCTTCTGCTCTTTTAAAGATGGTAGATAATATATTTCTTTCAAGATTGTCTTATAGCTATTCAGAGTAAGATGAAAACCTTATTTCAAATACATTTTCATTTTGGAAAGAATAATTAAATATTTTTGCTTTTAATAAAAAAAATGGTTGGACTCATGGAATCCCAGAATTGGAAGGGCGTGTAGAGATTGCTAGTCTCACTTCCTACCCAAAATAGGAATCCCTTCTGCAGTGTCTCTGAGAAGCAGTCCTGTGGTCGCCACTTACATATTTCCAGTAATAAGAAACACGCTATTTGTGAAGCAACGCTTTTTACCAAGATGTCATAAAATTCTTCCATATTGAGCATAAGTCGGCTACCCTGTCCTTTACAACTTTAGCTCAATATAAGTTCTTCCCTCTAAAGCAAAGGGAAGTTTGTTCTTTTTTGGTAGTCATTGCACAAACATTTAGAGATTGTCATTCTATCTATTCTAAGTGTTCTTTTCTCATGCACTAGCAACTTCAAGTTTCTTTAGTTGTTCCATATAAAGTACAACTTTGAGATTTCTGGCCATTTTAGTAATTCCTCTGAATATAGCGATTTGCCATTGAACCCCTAGAAATTAACTCTCCTGTAATGATTGTGGGTTCCCAACACTTTCTTGTATATTCCAGTGCTGCTTAACAGCTCAACTTAAGTTGGTCTACCATGTTCTTGGATCAGGGCATTAAACTTCCAGTATAGTCCTGGCTCATGTTTAGCTTGGGGGTCAATAAAATATCCCAGATCTTTTTGACACGAAACTTAGTGAAATCATCTCCTTGATCCCCTCCTGGTGAAATTCAGGTGATTAAGTTTAAATGCAGAGTTTTATGTTTTTCCCTGCTAATTTTTTTTTCATGGTTTGTTCCCACCATTCTAGCATTTTGAGCTAGCACAGACAAGTGACAAAGTTTGGTGGGCAATCTGGGGCTTAGCCCAAGTAAAGATAGTATGGTATCTATCAGGATGGAGCCATAAAGATGGTTATCTAGTGAAAATTCTGGACCCTAGAGAATGAGCTTGGGTGGGAAGACATCCTGGCCTTTAAGGGACCAACTGATAGGGATGAAAAGGTATCAAAAGGAGTCAGGCAGAAAGGGAAAAATGAAAAACTTCCTAAGATAAAATCCATTATTTGCAATTTTATCTAGAGCTGTCTAGGAATAGGATACTTTTTTGATACGTTAGTATTTTATTATATAAACTCAATCATTTATGCAAAAAAGGCCATAAGGATAAGTTAGAAGTGAATTAGTAGTCAAAGAATTTGTTATTCTTCTTTTTTTAATTTTTTAATGTTTATTTACTTTTGAGAGAAAGACACAGACAGAGACAGAGACAGAGACAGAGGCAGAGACAGAGTGCGAGTGGGCGAGTGGCAGAGAGAGGGAGACATAGAATTCGAAGCAAGCTCCAGGCTCTGAGCTGTCAGCACAGAGCCCAAGGCGGGGCTTAAACTCACAAGCATGAGATCATGACCTGAGCTGAAATTGGATGCTTAACTGACTGAGCCACCCAGGCACCCTTCTGTTACTTTTTCTTTCCTTTTTTTTTTTAATGTTACTCTTATTTAAAATTTTTTAGAGCAAGGTTTTTCAATGTCAGCACCATTAACACTTTGAGCCCAGTAATTCTTTGTTCAGGAAAGCTGTCTATTGAATTATATAATGTTTAACAGCATCCTTGGCCTCTACCTACTAGATGCCAGTAGCATCTCCCACCCCAGTTGTGGCAATCAAAATATATCAGATGCTGCTAAGTGTCCTTTGGATAAAACTGACCCTGGTTTAGAAAAATTGGTGTAATTCAGTGCATAATTAAATTACACCAATTATGATAAAGGCAGATTCTGTTAAATTTCGTGTTAAATAGACAACAGCAAACGTTAATTGTAGGGAGCATGACCATTATTACTATAATGTGTTCTATGCTCTTTTTTGTGCATGGTCTATATAAGGGATTGTTTATTTTTTAATCTTTTGTATTTATGCTATTAGAAAGACATCATGGATACCTCAAGGGTATTAAATATTCAAAATATTCATTCATTAAGTAAATATTTGCTGGGCTGACAATATGTCCCAGGTAGAATTATACACATTGAGGTTACAGCAATAAATAAGACAGATAAAAACCCCTGCATTGATGTGTGTGTGTGTATGTGTGTCTATTTGTGGTTTGTATGTATGTGTGTGCATATAGACACAAACATATGCAAATGTTAAGTGAAGATGAGAAAATAATGAAAAAAATCTTATACACATATATATGTATATATATGAAAATAAGATAAAAGGAGAGAGAGATAAAAAGAGAGAGGGAGGCAAACCATAAGAGACTCTTAAATACAAAAAACAAACTGGTTGCTGGTGCTGGAGGGGTGTTGCATGGGGGATTGGCCAAATGGGCGATGGGCATTAAGGGGGGCATTTGTTGGGATGAGCACTGGGTGTTATATGTAAGTGATGAATCACTAAATTCTACTACTGAAATCATTATTACACTATATGTTAACTAACTTGGATTTAAATCAAATTTAAAAATTAAAAAAAGAAGAGGTCGTGTGTGTGTGTGTGTGTGTGTGTGTGTGTGTGTGCGTGTGATGGAATATTACTCAACCATCAAAAAGAATGAACTCTTGCCATTTGCAAAGATGTGGATGGAGCTACAGAGTATTATGCTAAGTGAAATAGTCAGAGAAAGACATATACCATATGATTTCAGTCATATGTGCAATTTAAGAAACAAAACAGATGGACATAAGGGAAGGGGAAAAAAGAGAGGGAGGCAAACTATAATAGAGACTCTTAAAGATAGGGAACAAACTGAGGGTTGATGGAGGGACGTGGGCAGGGGATGCCTAAATGGATGATGGGGATTAAGAGGGCATTTATTATTGTGTTGGGCACTGGATGTTATTTGTAAGTGATGAATCACTAAATTCTATTCCTGAAACCAATATTATACTATATGTTAACTAACTAGAATTAAAATAAAAATATGAAAAAAATAAAGTTTTTGACATACTCTGGAAAAAAGTATACAGTGTTATGAAGACATGAGGTGCTATGAAGGAAACTAAATAAGGTAAGGCATAGAATGAAGTGCGCTTGTGTGCCACTGTACAGAAGACAGCTTGTTTGAGCAGAGGACATTTGAGCAGAACACAGAATGGGGAAGAAAGAAGGAACCATAAAAGTTCTTGGGAAAGAATATTTTAGCCAGAGGAAAGATTATTGTCATGAGCTGAATTGCATCCTTTTCAAATTCATATTTATTTATTATTTATTTATTTATTTTTAATATGAAATTTATTGTCAAATTGGTTTCCATACAACACCCAGTGCTCATCCCAAAAGGTGCCCTCCTCAGTACCCATCACCCACCCTCCCCTCCCTCCCACCCCCCATCAACCCTCAGTTTGTTCTCAGTTTTTAAGAGTCTCTTATGCTTTGGCTCTCTCCCACTCTAACCTCTTTTTTTTTTTTCCTTCCCCTCCCCCATGGGTTTATGTTAAGTTTCTCAGGATCCACATAAGAGTGAAAACATATGGTATCTGTCTTTCTCTGTATGACTTATTTCACTTAGCATAACACTCTCCACATCTATCCACGTTGCTACAAAAGGCCACATTTCATTCTTTCTCATTGCCAAGTAGTATTCCATTGTATATATAAAGCACAACTTCTTTATCCATTCATCAGTTGATGGACATTTAGGCTTTTGTTGAAATTTGCCTATTGTTGAGAGTGCTGCTATAAACATTGGGGTACAAGTGCCCCTATGCATCAGCACTCCTGTATCCCTTGGGTAAATTCCTAGCAGTGCTATTGCTGGGTCATAGGGTAGATCTATTTTTAATTTTTTGAGGAACCTCCACCCTGTCTTCCAGAGCGGCTGCACCAGTTTGCATTCCCACCAACAGTGCAAGAGGATTCTCGTTTCTCCACATAAATTCATATATTTTTAAGTCCTAACCCCTAGTACCTCAGAATGTGTCAGTCTTTGTAGATAAGATCTTTAAAGAGGTAATTTGGGTAAAACGAGGTCACATGGGCCTCTAAAGTGACCAGTTTCTTTAGAAGAAGAAGGGATTTGGACACATACACAGAAAGAGCGGCCATATGAGGATATAGTGAAAGGAAGGGTCTACAACCAGAGAGAGAGAAGCCTCAGAAGACACCAAAACTGCTGATGCTTTGATCCTGTCCTTCTAGTCTTCAGAAGTATGAAAAACTAAATTTCTATCGTTTAAGCCATCCAGACTGTGGTATTTTGTTATGGCGGCCTTAGCAAATTAATACAAGCATGTCAGCTGGAAATAGCTTTATGGGTTTAGTGAACAGGCAGGAAGGTCAGAATGAAAGAAGGGGAGAGTGGGAGGTGGGATTGGAAAGAAAGACAGGAGGTAGTAAGGAGGCTGGATTTTGTTCTTAGCAAACGTGAATAGGCTGTTGAGCAGGAGAATGACGTGAGAAACTTACAGTTAAAGAAGGGCAACCTGACGGCAGGGAGCACTACTGACTTCGGAAAGCTAGCGCAGACACAGGAGAGTGGTTAGCAGGCACGTGCAATAGCCCACATGAGAGGCCAACGTGGCTTGGACCCGGCTGCTGGTGATGGCGTACGTGAGAAATGATTGGATTCAGAGTGTGTTCTAAGGGTAGAGCCAACAGACTTTGCCAATGAACTGGAAGTACTGTGCGAAGGAAAGAGAAGCTAACGTGAACCTGTATTTTGCAAGTAAGTAAAAGGGCTAATGATGGTTCCATTTTCTGAGTGGGAAAACCTGGAGGAATGTAGGCTATGTTTTGTTATGCTAAGTGCACCATGAAATATGTTTCCTTTATTTAAAAAATTGTAAGCTGGCATTTGAGGGAAACACAACAAATATAGGACTATATGAGCCCCCCCCCCGCCCTTTTGTAATCTCACTCTTCACAGTTGAGCACTTTTACCAGCTAATGGTGCATATTTCTAAACTTTTTTTCCTAGGTATGTTTACTCTCTCTCTTACAATCTCTCTCTCTCTCTGTCTCTTTCTCGGTCTCTTTCTCCTATCACACACTCATTCACACACACACTTACACATACAGGCATGCATACACTTCTTAGAAACTGATTTCAATCATGATAAAAATGTGCCACAATTCTCAAAAGACAATTCAATGGCACATACGTTTATTTCCCTTTACCCCTTTTTTTTAACTTTAAGGAAGCTTGTTAGAATTGTATGTAGAAGGTCAGACAGTGGGTGGTAAAACCACCACTTTGCGGAAAAAAGAGTGGCATTCTCAAATGGCAGTGGTTGCTGTTATTCTGGGCTCCACATTCTGGATCTTTGTTTTCAACTGGATTTGGTTTTTATTAAGGTGAATTTTGTTCAATATATTCAAATGTTATTTGTAATTTTACAAGTGGATCATTTTGGGGGCCTGATGAGAAATTATAAATACCAACCAAAGGATTTCTTAACTTCTTATTTGGCTAATTATTACTATTTTAAACAGTCTAAGTCTTTTTATGTAGTAATCTATTTTTTCTGACATTTTTATATGATTAAACCAAATGTGAACAAGGCAATTCAAGAAATCAAATTTACTTGCTTAATTCACCAAGTCTCCAGATGGGAAAAACAGAAATGAAACGGATTCCATATAAAACATGCAAAAGAAGGGACAAAATAAAGTTAAAATTTTCATCTGAAATACTTTAACAGATTAAAGTTTTTAACCCATAGAGGCACCATAAAATAAGGTAAAGTAAAAAATTATGTGTGTGGTTACTACATTATTATGTATTACAGCAAAACATTGTGATATGTTGTGCATGATTCTGGAACAGAGATTCTCAGTCATAAACCAACTAATTCTTAACAGCCCACCCTGTTCTGTTCTATATGGTTCTTCTTCTCAATCACCATACAACAAGAAATATATCTAGAACAAATGAGTTACACAGTGCTCTTAAAGAGAATGAGCCAATTCAGAGGACCAAATATAGCCTTGAGGGAAGGAAATAGAGAACCTGTATGAGGTCTTTGGAAAGAGAAATGATGTCTCTGCCAGTCACTGTGATACACCTTTAATGTTAGCATCTAATTTAGTCCTTGCATCAACCCTAATGAATGTTATTATTCCATTTTGTAGACAAGCAAACAGACCCAGAGATGTTCAGTGACCTTCCCAAATTTTTCTATCCAGTAACTTGCAGAACAGGATGGAACATACACTGTTGACTTCAAGGGCTGGGTTCTCTCTTCCATGATAGAACACCCTCTGCTCTGCACTGGAAGGCTGCTGCACTGGTGTTTACTAGAACATTCCCCAGTGGCAATTTCCATGTGTATGTCACCTGGCTTTATAGCTCTTCTATATTAAAAATGTTTAATAATTGTATTTCTTATTTCCATAATTGCATAGTAAAACTCATTGTGTTTTAATCATCTTTGTATCTCCAGGCTGTAACACTATACTTTACACAGAGTGGATGTGAAATAGGTATTATTTGAAGGGATAATAAAGATTGATCTTCTGACATCTCAAAAAGAGAATTTATCCATGACAGTAAAAGCCTATTTTTATTTAAAACCATGTTATAAACACATTATACATCTTAGTATAATATTCACAGTGAAAATAAAGCAGAAGGAGAAACATGAAAATTTTATTTAGAAACGTAAAAGTAGGGAGCACCTGGGTGGTTAATCGGTTAAGCTTCCTATTCTTGATTTTGGCTCAGGTCTTGATCTCGCTGTTGGTGGGATCAAGCCCCGCGTTGGGCTCCACACTGTCAGCACAGAAGCTCCCTGGAATCCTCTTTCTCCCTGTCCCTCTATCCTTTCCCCCTTTCTCTTTCTCAAAATAAATAAATAAAAATTTTAGAAAAAAAAGAAATGTAAAGGTGGAATCAATAGTTCCCAAACTGTATAGACAAAATACATAATCAGTTCTTGAGAATTAAGTACTTTCCTTTATTGGGTTAATCTTTACAGTGTTGAAAGAAATTAAGAATTCTTTTTAAGTTTGTTTGTTTATTTTGAGAGAGGGAGAGAGTGCTCGAAAGAGCGCATGCAAGGGAGGAGCAGGGAGAGAGGGAGAGAGAGGATCCCACCCAGGCTCCACTCTGTCAGTGCAGACCCCAATGTGGGACTCAATCCATGAATTGTGAGATCATGACCTGAGCCAAACACAGAATCCCACACTTAACCAACTGAGCCACACAGGTGCCCCAAGAATTTTGTTATTTTAAATGATTTCTCGGTAGTAGTACAATCCATTACTCTTCCTTGAGCTGTTAACATTTTGTTTGTAAATAGTTACCAAATGAGATGGTTTATGGCTACACGTATATTTCTCTATCCAAATGTTAAATTAGCATGTATAATAACACCAATTTTGAACTTTTCTTCATTTTTTTAATATTTAGCTGATAGAGTTTATCTAGGACACAGCTGCAGGTATTTATGTAAGCTAATTGGAATAAAAGATGGCCAAATTCTTAATTTTGTGAGGTCGTATTAAGCAACTGAATAGTTTTTTTGACTCTATATTACTTGTGAATCTTAAGCTTTTATGGTATTATAAATAATTTATATGCATACTACATTTCCCACAAATAGTTTTGTTCTGGCTGTAAGAAGATTTCTTCTACAAACAGGTTAGGTGCCAAATGCGAGAGTGATTTGTTTCTTGACTTTCAAAATTGGAAAAAGTAAGTATAACATTTTTAATATAGTGACATAATGAATTTTTGTCTTTTATAATTCCCAGTTTCAAGTAATTTAACAGTTTCTTTATAAGATCTTCAGTTGGTGGATTCAGATCACAAATTTTTCCCATTGTACAGAAAGGATAACTTGCCATTAAAGTTGAAACAAGCAGTCTTCTTTCTGGAAAAGGAAGAGTAAGATGCAGACAAAGTTCTGCTGGGAAAGGAAGAGAAAGTAGAAAGCCAACTGCTTCTCCCAGGGGATTGTGGGAGGGGGAAGACAGAGATAAAATTCACAAGAAGACTTCAGACTATGGGCCCAAATCTTAAGGAACAAATTGTGTTGTTTAGTTTAAGAGAAAAAGCTAAAGCAGAGGAATATAGGTCATTCCCCTTTGGAGCCCAAGGAAAAGACTACCGTGAAGTGTGTCCTCAAACAACATGGCGGGAGGGGTGGAGATAGTAGTGGCACACATTAGAGTAGCCATAGAAGAAGAAGATATTTGCACAAACAAGCCTGACTGGGAGTTCTCAAGCTGAATTTGGACTCAAAAAAGAGTCCAAGAATTCTGACACACTCTTTGGGAGAAATGGAATATACTTAAGAGTTTGGCTGGTGAACCTGCCAGAAGGGCTTATCATAATAAAGGCAAAGAGTGTTTCACAAGGACTAGAGAATGGCAGGCTTATTGAGGTAGGAATTCCAAAGAAGTTATAGGCAGAACTCGTAAGAGACCCCCAGTGAAAGTGAAAGCTAAAGTAGGATTTTGTCACCAAGATGATGTGCAAACAGGACAACACCAGCTGTCTGGAGGCCTGCAAGGTGGCTAATGACCAGGCCGACTAGAGAGCAGGATGGAGAGCAAAGATTTCTAAAGACAGAGACCAAGACAAGGATTGATGCATTCTGCTTGTTGTTTACACAGTGAAGTCGTGTAAACCCCCATCTCTCTTGCTTTAACCCAGATCCCTCTTGAAGGTGAGCCTGGAGAGAGTGAGAAAATTTCAATGACTAAGCAGTGATTCAAAAGAGAAGAGTAACAGAAAACACTCTCTTGTATTAGAAGATATTGAGGTGCCACTAATAGGCAAGGTTAAGCTCTCACTCTCTTCCACTATGAGACAAACACTTGTGAGGAAGGGTAGGTACATTTTCTTTGCTCATTTGTAAGTCAGGGCAGTCCTGCAATTCTTCTTGACAACTTTTTTCACTTATCTTTTAAAAAGTCAATCATTTTCTCAAATTGAGACACCATTGAGGCATGGAGCTCCCTTCCTCCAATGTTGTATGAAGCTTCTTAGCAGTCATAGTATTGGCTTACACTGCTTTGCCACACACTGTCTTCCTTTGAAGACTTTAAAGGGTCTTGAGCCCACTGAATTATTTTTGGGTAGTAATGATTTGTGGGGAGGAGCACTTTCATCAGCCTTGGGCTTTAAGTTTTCCCTTTCAGTCTTTAAGAAACATTGATGCTGATTCTCTATCTACACTAAAATGTTTTTGTATTTGGCCAATCACATTTCTTTGTCTTTGGTTAATTGGTTGATTTGTTAACTTATTAAATATTTGCAGCAGAGGTGCCAGGCACAGTGGACAAAACTGAAACATCAGACATGGTCTCTGTCCTTATGCAATTCACATTTTGATTATTTGGATGAATGTCACTGCAGAGGCACAGCACAACTCCTGCATGAATAGTTTGTTCCTTATTCTTTACAAATATTCCCACTGTCAAAAAATTCATCCTTTATGTATATACTTTGTCATCTTTTTCCCACTTTCCATTTTTATTTTTCTCTGCTGTTGTTCCCCTTGTAATTTTATACCTTTCAATAACACTTTCAACATTTTCATTATGCTTGCACTTATAGGACCTTATAAAGTTCCTAATGTTTTGGAAACATTAGAAGTTAGAAGTTAATTAGAAGTTAGAACATTAACAGTTAGAAGTTAATCATGCATACAGAAAGCATGGTGACTAATAAAACCCACAATAGCCAAGTCTTTAACAACCTGCTACAACCACTAACACCATGTGCTGGTGATGAGCTTTTGCTCTGAGGCATAGCTTTGTTCATATCCAAAGCAATCTCTGAGTTGAAAGCTTATAAGTGAAAAAAAAACCCCTACTTTTTAGAAAAAAAAAGTCTAATTAATTAACTGAAATAAATATAAACAATAAAGTAGCACCTATAAAGATAAAATTTAATTAAAAATTCCTGCCTTTAAAAACTTATTAAGGAGAGAATTATTTTAAAATAATATTGAAAAATATAAAAAACCTCCATAATAGAATTATGTATAAGATATTAGGGGACTCTAAATGAAGGAATGTTTAATTTTCTACAGAGATGAGGTTATATTTGATGGGAGCTTTGAATACTAGGCAGGAACTGGTTGAATAAATAGGAAAAAATGAGGCCAGTACAGAGAACTCCATAAGTACAGGCAGAGAGGTGAGAACACCGCCATGAGGGAGAGAGAGAGGAGGCGAGAAGGTAAATTGGGATCTGATGGCAAGGGACTCTGTATGTCATGCTAAGGAGGCTGTAGGTAATTCTATAAGCAGTGGAGAGTCCGTAGATGCTTTAATATTGACTGTTCATGCTTGGGTTTTGGAGCTGTCTGGCACCGGAGTGAAGGAACGTTTGTGATCGGGGAGAAGTAGAGAGTATTGGTATTCACTGGAGTGTGTTCCTCATCTCCTTCATGAGACCACTTCTTGTAGCATGATTTTTTTAGTTTGTGAGTTAAAATATCAATTAGGAATATTCTACAAACCAAACAAATTCTCTCTGTGTTATACACATTATATCTAATTGTTGACATGATTGCTTTCTAATAGTGCTAACTTTTCATTGCTGAAGAAAACCCAATTCTCAGAAACACGACTTTATCAGAAAGAAAAATTAAGAAAATAATCCTGTTTACAATTGCTTCAACAGACTAAAATACCTAAGAATAAATTAGCCCAGGAGGGAAAATAGCTGTACACTGAAAACTGTAAGACACTGATGAAAGAAACTGAAGACACAAATAAATGGAAATATATACTGATTAGAAGAATTCATATTATTAAAATATCCATACTACCCAAAGTAATCTATATATTTAGTGCAATCCCTGTCAAAATTCCAATGGCATTTGCCACAGAAATAGAAAAACAATCCTAAAGTTTGTATGGAATCACAAAAGATCCTGAATAGAAAAAACAATCTTGAGAAAGCAGAATAAAGCTGAAATAAAGCTGAAGGTATCACACTTCCTGATTTCAAACTATATTACAAGGCAGTAGTAACCAAAACCAGAATACTATTGTCATAAAAGCAGATACATAGATCAATGGAACAGAATAGAAAGTCCAGAATTAAACCCATGCTATATGGTCAACTAATTTACCACAACGTAGTCAAGAATATACAATGGGGAAAAGACAGTCTCTTTAATAAATGGTGTTGGGAACTGGACAGCCTCATTCAAAAGAATGAAATTGGACCCCTGTCTGGCACCATACACAAAATTAAGTCAAAATGGATTTACGTATTGAATGTAAGACCTGAAACCATTAAAATTCCTTAAGAAAACATAGGTGGTTAGATCCTTGGCATCTGTCTTGGCAATGATTTTTTTTTTTTTGATTTGTCACCAATGAAAGCAAAAATAAACAAGTGGGATTACATCACAGTTAAAAAACTTCTACACAACAAAGGAAACCCTCAACAAAATAAAAAAGCAACCTATGGAATGGGAGAAAATATTGCAATTTATACATCTGATACAGGGTTAATATCCAAAATACATAAACAATCCATACAACTCAATAACAAAACAAAACAAAACAAACAAAAAACACTAATTAAGAAATGGGTAGAGGAATTGCATAGACGTTTCTCCAAAGGTATACGGATCGTCAACGGATACCTGAAAATGTACTCAACATCACTAATCATCAGGGAATGCAAATCAAAACCACAAAGAGATACCACATCACACCTATTAGAATGACTGTCATGAAGAAGACAAGAGATAACAAGTGTTGCAGAGGATGTGGAGAAAAGCAAGCCTGTTAACTGTTAGGAGTGTAAATTACTTCAGCCACTATGGAAAATGGTATGGAGGTTCTTCAAAAAATTAAAAACAGAATACAGTTATCATCCAGCAATCCCACTTCTGGTTATACATCTGATGGAAATGAAAGCAAAGTAATTGAAGAGATCCCCACACTTATATGTTCATTGCAGCACTATTTACAATAGCCAAGCTATAGAAACAACCTAAGTGTTGACAGATGAATGGATAAAAAAGATGTGGTATGGATATACAATGGAATATTATTCAGCCCTGAGAAAGAAGGAAATTCTGCCCTTTGCAACAACATGGGTGGAATTTGGGACTATTATGCTAAATGAAATAAGCCAAACAGAGAAAGACAAGTACTGCATGCTATCACTTATATATGGAATCTATAAAAATAAAGTTAAAACTCTTAGAAACAAAGAATAGAAAAATAGTCGCCAGAGTTAGGAGAGTGGGGGAAATAGGAAGAGGTTGTTAAAGGGGTACAAACTTTCAGCCATAAGATAAATAAGTTCTGAAGATCCCATGTAAAACATGGGTGACCGTATTTGACAACACTGTATTGTATAATTAAAATTTGCTAACGGAGTAGAATTCAAATGGTCACAGCAAAAACAAATAAAACACGTAAATATGTAATGTGATGAATGGAAGGGAATCCTTTCACAATGTATACAGATATCAAAATTTACCAGTGGTATATTTTAAATACCTTACAATTTTATATCAATTATACCTTGACAAAACCTGAAAAAAATTAATTTATAAATTATGAAATTTCATTTTGGAATATCTTGACTTATGGGAAGATTCTTTTGATGGAACTCTTATTTTAATAGGACACATTTAAAAAAATTTATTTTAAATTTATTTTTAAATGCTTTTTAAAAGTTTATTTACTTATTTTGAGAGAGAAAGAGAGGGAAGGAGGGGCAGAGAGAGAGAGAATTCCAAGCAGGCTCTGCACTGTCAGCACAGAGCTTGATGCAGGGCTCAAACCCATGAACTGTGAGATGGTGACCTGAGACAAAATCAAGAGTCAGATGCTTAACTGACTGAGCCACCCAGGTGCCCCTAAACGGACACATTTTTATTATACATTGGAATAGAAATGGAATTGAGAGCACCTCCTTACAATTTTGCAGTGTGTGTTTGGAAAAGTATTCAAAGGATAATAAACTTTTATTTTAAAAATGTTCTTTAAAAGAAAAGGAATAAACAACTCAATAGATGACTCTGAATGAAATTACTTGGCCTGAAAAATGTATCTGTTCCAACACACACACACTAAAGAAAAGAAAAATAGAAATGAGAATAGACTTTACTTAGCAAGTATTTTTCTGAGTATATCAAAACTTTTAGGAAGTATTTTTCTTAATAAAAAATATATTTCATAGAGAAAAGTAAATTGAAAGTATTCTAACTTCAAATATACTTATCAGAAAATTCAATTATGAAGAAGATTTCAATATACTATAAAACAACTTTAGAGACTGAAATATGTATCAGGACTAATTAACTTATTTTGTTTTTGTTTTATATGTTTTATTTTTAGAAAATTATAGCTTTGAGAATCATTTTTGAATAAAACTATTTTATACATTCACCAATATAATAAAATCACCTGCCAGTTAATAAATAAATATTTCAAAAAGTCATATAACTTTAATGATTTTTACTGTTTTTTGTTCAGACTCAGATGTGTTGTAGTTAACAAATCATGTAGGCATTTTAATAACCACATAACCTTGAGAAAGTAATTTAACTTCGTTAACTTTTAGTTTTCTCATGTACAAATGAGAGTCATGTTATCTATGTTACAGTTAAGTATGAGGGATAAATAAAATAATATATTTAAAGTGCTAATCACAGTCTAGCAATATTATTAACATTGCCTTTTCTTTAAAAAAAAAAAAGACAACAATCACAGAGACAATAAGTGTTTAAGGAACACTGTCTACTGGCCTAATCCTATGTGAGGTATTATGACAAATGCAGGAATAAGTCTCTTACAAACTACTAGAAAAGATACCTTGTATATCCATGAAGAATGTAGAAGAAATGATTATATGTGGCAGATTATAGTTTTAAATTGTCATCTGTATAATTATAGAAGTAGAAAACATGTTAGAGCTAAGATACTGTGAGCTTGTGTTACTTAGTTTCTACAACATTCCTAGCACTATGTAAGGAACTAGAAATGTAAGAAGACAGAGTTTTTATTCTCGGGAAGCTCAGAATCTCCTGAATCAAGAAAGGCTTCATGCGTTGGATGAGAAGCACTGCTTTGGGTGGGAAAGTAGAACATTACGTGGGAGGGAGCAAGCGAACATTTTAGGTAGAGTGAGCTTTGTTTATGTGGGAGATTGGCTGGAGTAGAGAAAGCACTGCAGACAGGTGGGGGGCTGGGTAAGCAAAGAGAAATTCCATGATAAAAACCCTTGAGGTTGTTTTCTGAGTATGGCATCAGTGTGTTGCCTGGCAGAAGTACATTTTTCCTGAGTCCTGTTAGGTTACTAGGTTTTCTGTTATTAGCTTTGTAAGTTTTACATTCCTCCTGTATTACTCTAAGAACAAATAATGTGGGCTTCAATCTTTTTAACGTTCATTCCTATATCAGCCAGTTCTCAACCATGGGGAGGGATGGAAGTAAGAGCTACACTGTGGTGTGGAGTAATCTTGTGGGTAGATTTTTCCAGACATTTGATGCAGAAAGACATTCCATACCACCATAACATATTAGACACCATTCCTAATTTTACAGGAGGAAACCAAGGCCCATAGCAGTTGCCTAAGATCACACTGTGTGTGGAGGGCTGGGACTCAAACTCCAGTCTTCTGACGCCTGGTGGTGGCTTTTTCCACTAGGTCAGTATCCCCAGAATGAGCTCCCAGGGACAATCATTCCAGGAGGTGTTAATTGGGGTTTCCCAAACAAAGGGCTCTGGGGAAGAAAATAATCTTGGAAATGATGCATATTAAATTCTTCTCTCAAAGATCCAGAATATCATAGTAGTACATTAAAAACTTACAGGAGTTCCAACAGTAAAAAAAGAAACTTATTTAAAATGTTGAATAGTTAGGGGCGCCTGGGTGGCTCAGTCAGTTAAGTATCTGACTTCGGTTCAGGTCATGATCTCGTGGTTTGTGGGTTCGAGCCCCACATCAGGCTCTGTGCTGTCAGCTCGGAGCCTAAGCCTGCTTCGGATTCTGTGTCTCCCTCTCTCTGTTCCTCCCCCGCTCACGCTCTCTCTCTTTCTCAAAAATAAATAAAGATTAAAAAAATTGTAAAAAATATTGAATAGTTAAAAAGACATATTTGCAGAGGAAGACTTTTTTTGTGCATCTTTCTAATAGGGAATCATTTTCCCTTAACACCAGTTTGGGATGACCTCACCACTCTTTATCCTCATTTCTCCAATTAGGGCAGTCCCATGGGTTTTGCTGGGTGCAGCTGAGGTGAGGGGGAACCAAGCTTCTTACTGAGAAGAAAAGTCAAAGGGCTTCACAGCAGGACTCCACCCTCACTGGTGATTGACAGTATAACTGGAGTCTCCATTTTATCGAGTGTCACAGACTGGGGAGGCATACACTGGGCTGAAATATGAGCTAAATGTATCTTATTTCTCATTTATTGAAAGCAGTATGGGTAGCAGTTAAGAGATTGTGTTTGATGTCAGCTAGCCTTCTTCTTGTCTAGCTATGCCATTTAGCAGTTCTGTGATTTGGGGGAAGTTATTTAAACTCTTTCAGCCTTCATTTCTTCAACTGTAGAATGAAGATAATAATTCCTAAAGGTAAGAATTATTGTGAGAATGAAATACTATAATATAGTATATGTGACATATAACATGTCACATAAAATGCATCTTATATGTGTTGAAGATTCTTATCAGAATTCTTGGCACATATTTTGTGTTCCTGCTCAATAAATGAAGCCAGTTGAGTCCTATGTGAAAACTCCCGCTTACTGAGTATACATCACAGGAATGTGCCAAGTGGTGTTTACACACATAGCTCTATATGTATACACACAAGTGTATATAAATGTGCTTCCTGTTTTGCAAATTCACACAAATAGTTGTCATTTAGTGAAATGCCCTGTGTACCAAGCACTCTAAGACTTTTTATGAATTATCTAATTTAATCTTGACAATAATCACAAGATATTGATTCAATTAGTACTTCCATTCTATGAAGGAGAGAATTGAGGCACAGAAAGGTTAACTTGTCCAAGGTTACACAAGTAACACAGTGGCAGAGCCTGGCTTTGAACCCAGCCCAATGTTATGCTCCCCTACTTCTTTAATTAAGATAAAAGGTTGCTTAATTTTGAATTTAAAATTCCTATTTTTCATTAGACATATAAGCAGAGTATAATACACTTGTGTTCAGGAATTGCTTTGATATTTATAAAAAAACACTAAAATGGATCTTAAAAAATTTTAAAAATCCATCATACAACTATCTACACATAACTGTCATGTGATATATAGATCTTTCTCAAGTTTTCAGGGAGGTATGTCCCAATAAACCCATGGCAGTTTGAAAATATTGTAAGTTAAAAATATATTTAATACACATAGCTTGCCAAACATCATAGCCTAGCCTAGTTTACCTTAAACGTGCTCAGAACACTTACATTACCCTATAATTGGGCAAAATCATATAACAAAGTGTCTCTTGTGTAATAGAGTGTTGAATATCTCTGGTGTAATTTCTTGAATACTGTACTGAAAGTGAGCAGTAGGGCATTTGTGTGGGTACAGAGTGGTTGTCAGCTGTTGGCTGCTCTCGCTGGTGATCGCGGGTCTAACTGGGAGCCGTAGCTCACTGCCCCTACCCGGGATCACGAGGGAGGATCCTACCAAATATCACTAACCCAGGAGAAGATCAAAATTCAAAACTCCCAGCACAGTTTCTATCAAATGTGTATCACTTTAGCACCATCATATAGTCAAAAAATTGTAAGCTGAACCATCATAAATCGGTCCCCTTCTAGCCTTTGCACAAAGGGACATTTTTTTCATAATTATAATCAATGTTGTGTTCTTATCAATAGTTATTAAATCCTAGAGGCTTTAACGTTTCATTTTAGGTCTCATAATTATCATTTTTAATACCTGCATAATATTTCATCAAGATAACATAACATTTTGCTCAATCATGTCTCTATTTGTCTGACATTTTGGTCTTTCCCAACCCTCCAATTATTCTGTGCACAAAATTCAGGGGTTTCTTTTAATGAAAAAAAAATGCAATGAAAATTCTGAATTGTCCATATTTTTTGGTCAATTTTAAACTCGTTATTTCTTTAATGAGTTGCATTTGGGATTCCAGATACAGAATATTGCTATCCTTTGAAAAGGCTACTTAGTATTTTCTGGAATTTTTAAAGCCAGAATGGAAGTGCACATATGTGATTTTTTCTTAGGGAATACGGGATGGCCTGCTCACACAAGCATCCCAGTTGGACATTTATCAGCACACATCCTTTACATTCAGAAATAGAGAAGGGAGAGACCAGTCAATGACCAACTCTTACAGAAGAGAAACATATTTCCTGTTATTACTCACCCCTTGAGATACATTACACAGTGGCAACCATTCTGCTGAAATGGCTGGTTCCAGATTTTCTGTTGTCTTCCTCTTCTGGTTAGCCTTTCAGTTATATTCAGAGTGTTGCCACTCATAAAAGAGTATCCCTCTTCTATTTCACTCAAAAGATACTATTATTCCTTTGCAATCTCTGGATCCCCAAAGCATTTGTTTTTCCTAATTGAATCCACCTGCTCTAAAATTACAAGTTTCATTCTTCTTACTGCCTCATTATAATAGGTTTTGACAGAATATGAGATATTCATACTGATTTTTTTTTATTCACTGGATTTTTTTCTGAGGTTATGGAATACATATAGAAATGGTCTGGCTACAGTCCATTTTGCCATCTAGCTTTTAGCTACTGAACAAATACCATGTTATCTACTTTTGGATCATATTCATATTAGAAAAAAAAATTCTTGAGGTTTAAAAACTTTTTCTTCCAGAGGGAGGCATACACTAAATTCAGTATTTACAGTTTATCCCAACAGTGCAGAGCCTGCTTAGGAAATGCTTCCAGAGTATATCGAAAGGTTAAGCTTTGTGTACCTTTCTTGGAGAACCAAGAACAGCTTGCCTACCTTTGCAACCCTAGGGGAAATGATCACTGCACAAACTTCATATTTCAAAATAGAACAGAAAAAAAGCAACAGCTCTCAAAAGACTCCTTTAAGAAAAGCAAAATTATAGAACTTGAATATTTTCTGAAATGTTTGGCTTCATGACATATTTACATTAGGAACCCACTGTTTTCCTTGAGCTCTCAAACTTATTTTAAGACCTATATCATTCTAAAGCTATAAGTTAACTGCTGAATGATGGAGTTTTACAGGATGTGCTGTGGACAGGGTGCGGGCAGAGGAAAGCATATGTTTTCACACTTTAAGTTGGTAAGAAAAAAGGTATTTGAGGATAAATTGGCATTGAAAGGCAGGAAAGTTTTGGTTGGTTGGAAAAAAAAATGTCTGCTCTGTTGAACCTCAATGTTTAAGTTCTTCAAAATCATGCACAAATTTTTTCATGTTTCACATTTTTAAGCAAACTTGAAGAAAACGTGGGGAGGGTAGGGGTTTTGTGATCCTAGACTGAGTCTGGCTTTCCATGGACGTTCTCATCCTCTATTGTGGTGCTGGTACTGCGAGATGTATCTCAGTGAAAAAAGTACAACTAGAACTTACCCTCAAATTTTCCTGCCACCAAGATATTTCCACTTAAACATCCTGCTGCCATATGACACTTGTTTAATGTTTTACTCATCTTTTTGCTGCCTCTTAAGACTAGTCTCTTTTCTCATTCCTCAAACATGGAAGCTTACAATTCATTTTGACTTCCTTTCCCTCACATCAATGAGTCACGAAGTCTTCCTCATGTATCTGAAACCACTTGGCCAGCCCACAGCTCCTCATTACACCATGCCCTTGAAGGAGCACACATCTGATGCAGAATATGTTTTGGAGTTAGACATCCTGGGACCAAATCCTAACAGTGTCATGTACCAGCGAGGCTAAATAAAATTGTGCCAATACACCCACCTTATTGGATTGGGGTAACTATAAAAAATAGTTATGATGTTTGACACAAACCAGGCTCTATAAATGAAAGTTAGGATTATTAACCTCTTTCCTTCTACTGTTCTCCCTCCCTTCCAAGTTCACCACCAACCAGTCAGTCCAACTAAAACATTTTCAGCATACTATCCCCACCTCCTGGACTCCCCAGTATTCACTGGCACCCCAAAGCTTGGCTCTACGATTCTTGGTCAGCATTCTCTCTCTCAGCATACTTGAACGCTGCACTTTAGCCAACCATATATATATATATATATATATATATATATTTTTTTTTACAGTCTCCAGAAGCTGTTTTTCATTTTTCCATCTTTCATGCTCTTCTGCTTTGGCTCGCACTGCCCTGTTCACCTGGAGTACCTTCTCTTGGGAAGTCCCCTCTACCTATGCAAACCCCATACCCTTTTCTGGGTAAGGTCAAATCCAGTCAGCTCTGTAAAAGTCACCCCTAACCATGGCAGGTGGGTATAATTTTGTCATCTTTTGAATTTCTTAAAGTCAGTTACTAACTTGTTGGTAAGTTAATCACCTCATGCCTTGTAACACGGTTTTCAGTATTATTCTGAACTTTTATTCAGATGTACTGTTGCTATTTAATGTTTCACAGATTTATTTCTTAGCTCTTTGGTTGCTTTCTTAGTTCCTTGGAGGCAGAGAGCATGTGTTTTACTTTGTAGTGCCTCTTATAGTGTCTGGCACTTAGTAAATTTGATTAAATAGTGGGTGAATTAGGACACAATGATTTCCTGCATTTATGTTGGGCATTAAGATGTCTTGTGTTAATATCTGGGGCATAATTTTTTAGAGAAATAAAGTTGTGGTGTACTTGCTTTGTGGCAAGTCCTGACCTGAGTAATGGGAATGAAGAGGGTAATAATAGTTTCTCAAGGAACCCACTGTGGGAGAGATGGACAGCTAAATAAATACACATAAGGGGGCTGCATGTCAATTAGTAGTAGGCACACCTGTGGCACAAGGGAGGCAGCATTTCCTTCTACATGAGGAGACCAGGATGGTGACACAGAGAAGCAGAGGAGGTTCTGGGAATTGGTTCTTTAAAAATGAGAAGCACTTTCCTTAAGGAATGAATGTGTGTGTTTGTGTGTGGGAGGGAAGAAACGAAAGTACTCTTTGATATACATGACAATTCATAGAAAAACATAAACATTCATTAAAAATGTATAAATAGTAGGAAATAGAACTTTTTAAAATACATTTATTTATTTTTGAGAGACAGAGAGAGACAGAGCACAAGTGGGGGAGGGGCAGAGAGAGAAGGAGACACAGAATCTGAAGCAGGCTCCAGGCTCCAAGCTGTCAGCACAGAGCCCGAGGCGGGGCTCAAACCCACAGACCGGCAGATCATTGACCAAAGCCGAAGTCGGACGCTTAGCCGACTGAGCCACCCAGGCGCCCCAGGAAATAGAACTTTTAAAACTAATGAATAACTAAAATTTAATTTACAAATGTGTGTTCATACCAAAGTCTTTCTTCCCTCCCCCCATACCCTCCCTCCCTCCCTCTCTTCCTTCTTTCCTATTGAGGGGGATGGGAGGAGATGGAAGCCCAGAGTAATCTTAAAACTTTCTAGGATTTATTGATACTTCCTATGTGCCAGACTCTGTGCCAATGCCATCATACATGATTTAATTCAACCCTCATACACCCCTATGATGGCAGCATGATTTCTGAGAAAGAATCTGTGGCTCAGCAGGTAAAATCACTTACCCAAGGTCAGACAGCTAGCTGGTAAGTTGCAGGGCCCAGGGTCTAACTCTTCTGTCTCTGAAGTCCTTGCTTTCAGTCATGAGCAAAACTGCCTCAGTCTCTCTCCCCGCTCCATTCCATAAATTCTGTCATTTTAAATTCCTAACTATTTTGCATGGTTTCCATCTGTATTTCCATAACCCCAAAGCAGACTCAGAATAGTGCTTACCTAGACAATTACCACAGCTCCCATTGGGTCTCACTGGACCTAGCCATTCTCTAGCTATGCTCAGAAGGCTTCAAATGCTTCCTACGGTCTATTAGACACTTCTGTAAAGGATGCTGGTGCTGATGATCTAGAACACATATTAAGGATCAGTGCCCTATAGCGTCCTGGCTGAATTCAGAAGAGGAAATGAAACCATGCAAGGTAGGAACCTCATTAGGGGGATGATTGAAGAGCAGAAAGTCTTGAAAACCAAATGAATTATTCTGCATTTATCTTAATGTTTGGCATCACATAAAAAGAACTTGAGAATGAAGAAGCTCAATTAGCAGTAGGTCAATGTAAAGAAATCTGATGCACAGATTTTCATAGATGCATTAAAAGAATGTCTGAGGAGTGGGGATTTGCATAATCCTTTAAAATCGGAGCAGAAGGATATATGCTAATTTGTCACATTGTTCTTTGATTTTCTGAAGTTATTTTTGAAGTATCTAGTTTTTCCCAACTGTCAGTTGTATATTTTATTAACAGAGTTCAATAGCATAATATCAATGTAGTTAAATACATAATAATTGCTTTGAGTCTTCCCTTTAATATACAACTGTGTAGACATGATGGGGGGGGGGTAAGTTACACTTTATACCATCCCAGAGCCTTTGGTTTGTTTGAATTGAAGTTGGAAAAACCATCACTTTTAGAACCCACACCCTTTTGTGCCTGAGGCTTCCCTGAATTCCAACTGGGTGTAGTTGTGCCTGTGCAGGGATTTGTAATCTCACTCTGGGATTGGGACTCTTGAGCAACTTTAAATAGAAAACTAAATAAATATAAAAAAAGCTTTAAGAATTATTATCTCCACCCTTTTCTTTTTTCTCAGTCTATGTTGATACATCTTGATCTGGCCATGCAAATCTTTCTTATATTAGAAAGCAGAATGGGGTTAATGATGTATCACTTTGTTTTGTTAATTATTCTTTTTTTAAATGTAGAATTTAAGAAATTAAAATCAAAATAGAGTCATAAAAGCTATACTATGTATTTAATTGTATGCCCCTCTATTAATCGCTATGCAAACTTGTTCAGACTGCTCTTAAATAGTTTTTGTTTATTCCTTTAAGCTGTCGTGTGAACTTTTGTCCTCATTTTTGATAGACAATTAACATAAATGTCTACAAATGGATCCCTTTTTCTGATTTTATTTTTTATAACTCTGAATCAGACCATGCTTTTTAAATTATGTGTTTGTCATCCTTGGCAGTTCATTCCATGTTTGGCCATTCCTAAGCTTCTGTAATTCTTTTGAGGGGTCCAAAAGGTCATTGTGTGCCCTGACCTCCTGCTAGGTGAACTGCTTTTTTCTCTCTCCAGATGTTTTCCAGTTCAAACTTTAATAGCTGTAGTCCGTATACAAGTCATATATGAAAAGTGTCAAGTATCATTGTCCAGCAGTGAAATTAGGACGCTTTCAAATTGGAGAGAAATGTTGACAAAGTGCAACTGTGTCCTGCCAGTGTTTCTTCTGGCAAGCTGGCTCTGGGAAGACTGTTTTCTCTTCAGCCATCTGTGCTTCTATAAACAATCTGCAGTGGTTTCTTCTTCTAATTCAAATTCTAGCAGCTGGATTCCCGTCTTAGTTCCTTTTGATGTTGTGACACCAGTAGCAGCACACTTAGGAATCTTGGTGCTTCTTTCTACTTTTAGGGATTATATCACTAAAGATGTTAAATAAGCAGTTCACATGAGTCTGCCACATGGGGATTCTGCAATGCCTGTGCTAAAGTAGGCCATTTGGGGCCTGAGGAGAAAATGAAATAGAGTCTTTTATGCCCCCTGCCCAACTTTAAACATTCATGTTTCTTTTCTATTTAAAAACAAGCAAATTCTCCTATCTATTTAACATTTTTCATCAGTCAAGAAGTCCCCATGTTTCTACCCTCCCCCCACAACATCAATACTGCCTATTTCTGGCATCACGCACTTCATCTCTTTGGACTCAGTCCAAAGAAAGTGCTTTCATACATAAACATGTTACTTTATTAGGTATTTGTAGACCCAGCCCTTCCTAGTAAAAGTCTTTACATGTGCAATTAGTCAATGTGTATATATACCTAATATAGTGTGTGTGTGTGTGTATGCACTTAAATATATATATATATATATATATATACACTAAATATATGTATAAATATACAATCTTCATAGAACATCATACACAGTTTCTTCTTGTTTAAATTTATCTAATGTACAAATATTTGCTTTTCAATTCAATCAACAGTCATTAAAATTATGGAATTAAAAAATACTGCATTTGTTCTTTTACAAGAGTTAAAAGTAAATCTACAATTGTTATACCTTTCCTAATATTTCCTTGCAAAAAGAGTTGTATTGCAAAGTCAAAAAAATATTCTTTAAAGAAAAGGCAAATGTCAGAAAGTGAGAGGTCATACAAACAAGAAGGAAATTTTAAAATGTCTTCTAGACCATTTTTTGAGAAGTTCAATTGGCTAGTTGATAGCTATGCAGAAGACCAAAAGAGAACAAGATGATTTTACCCAAAGAAACAGAAAGAAACAAAGAAAAAGAAAGGAAAGGAAAGGAAAGGAAAGGAAAGGAAAGGAAAAAGAAAAGAAAAAAGAAATAGATGTCTAAATAATAATAAAAACATGCAGATGAACATAAAATAGTTTTTACTGTGGTACCAAAGACTTGAATTTAAGAAAACATTCACATGATTAATCAGTATTTCCTTTTTTTATTGGCAAGTTTTGTTGATTTTGTAAGATAAAGATATTAAAAATGAGCTTGCCCATCAGTGTTAAGCTCTTTAATGTTCAGAAGCTTTTGGTTTCATGTAGAATTATATTACTAAACTCAGAAAAAATATTTTTCTGAATTCAATCAGAATAAAATAATAAACTGCTTCCCTTAAGGAAATAAACTATTCTCAAATTCCTGTAAAATATCAATGAATTATAAGTAATGTTGAGTATCTAATATTTCATTCCAGGAGCCCATTTCCATTAACTACAAGCTCCATAGGATCAGTGTCCATCTTGTTCTTCATTGTGGCTCAGTGCTAACATGGTAGGCGTTCAATTAATGAATGGAAAAAAGTGAGTGAGTCTTGGTTCATGTTTGAAATTTGTTACAATTAAGTGGCATTGTAGGAAAATGAGGGCTAAGCATCACAGGTTCTTGTTCTGCCAGTGGCCAGTTGCATGGCCTTGAGTGAGACACCTGATGCCTGCTGGTTTCCTCAATCATAAAATGAAGGGGTTGGGAGTCAATGGCTATTTAAATTCTCTGGCAGTATTATTCCAGTGTGATCTCTAGGAGGAGCAGCAGCATCTCATTTATGCAAAAAGTACTTATTGAACACTTTGCTAACACCATGCAGAAATGAATTAAGCCGAAGTTAAGAAAGAATGAGGAAAATAACTTGAAAAAACAGATAAACTTTGATAAATGCTATGGAGGGCAAGTACGGAGCTTCATCAGCAAGTGTAACATGGAGGGAATCTAGTATAGATCAGGAGTCTGATGGGGCCTCTCTGGGCTGTGCATGCATCTGTGATGCTTCTGTAGTTTACAGTTATAAGTTAGAGGAAAAGAGGTGTGAAGAGAATTATGGGAGATAGCAAAAAGGGTGAAAGCAGCACACTGGGGGATGGAGAAATAATACAAGTGGCAGGACAGGAAGAGGAGAGACAAATTAGGGGGCCATTGCAGTGGTCCAGAGGAGGAATGTTGGAGGCTGGAACCAGGATAAGGCAGTGAAACTGGTGGAACTTGAGGAGTTTGAAATCTATTTTGTGTGTAGAACTGACAGTATTTGGGATGGATGGACAGATGGATGGTGATGATGATGATGATGATGATGATGATTTTAAATAAGGAATGAGTGATCAGGCACTCAAGAGTATTCTTAGAATTCTTGCTTTAGCAACTGGGTGGTGAAGGTGGCATTGGCTAAGGTGGAAAAACCGTGAAGGAGAGTTTTGTGCGTATCAAGTTTGATTTGTGAACATTATGTGGAGGCATCAAGTGGGCAGTTGGATGTGTGGAGATCAGAAGTGAGTCTAGGATGGAAATATAGATACCATATGTTTTCATTCTTATGTGGATCCTGAGAAACTTAACAGAAGTCCATGGGGGAGGGGAAGAAAAAAAAAGATGTTAGAGTGGGAGAGAGCCAAAGCATAAGAGACTCTTAAAAACTGAGAACAAACTGAGGGTTGATGGGGGATGGGAGAGAGGGAAGGGTGGGTGATGGGTACTGAGGAGGGCACCTTTTGGGATGAGCACTGGGTAGTGTATGGAAACCAATTTGACAATAAATTTCATATTAAAAAATGAAAAAAATTTAAAAAAAGAAATATTGGTGCTATTTATATTATCAGACTGAGTGTAATATGAACAACTATACCAAATCTTGAGCAACTCTTATACTGTTTTCAAAAGGTACATAATGCTATCTGACCTGTTAGAATGACTCCTTTCATTGAAGTCGTATACCAACTAGTTAGTAATGGCCAGAAGTTTTAGTGGTTAAAATTAAGCAGATATTTTGTCTTTTTTATCCATATTTTCTAAATATTAAAAAATACTTTTTGTATTCAAGAGCAGCCTTTGATTAGAGACATAGTTATCCAATACATATATTTAGATATGAATTTGCTCTATGCAACTCAGATGGGAGAAAAATCGCAATTTAATATTTTTTATTACTTTAATGTAACCTGGCTTCTGGGCTCCATATTTTATTGGTGGGAAATTTAATATTAGTTCTGCTTTTCTTAGAGGGTTCTAGTCTCCTGGGGGACTTGACAGAAGTTCCAGGGGGTTAACTGGAAAACTTAGGCAAGGACCTTTGCCATGGTTGACTGATCATAGCATTCATAGCTTCATCAGGCAGTGAGAAGCTGTCTTTGACATAAAGTCCCCCACATTGGATTTAGTTTTGAACCAAAGTCCAGGCTGATCTTCCAACCAGAATCCCTATCATATTGTTGACCTTCCCTCAGCTTCAATATCTCAAAAATTTGGGTGAGGAAGTCCTGCTTTCATGTTTTAATCCTCTTTCTATTTCTAATGAGGTCCCTAGGAGAGGAGCATCCAGGTTGTGAATTCTGCAGGCTTTTCCTGTGCCCATGAGAGGCCGGGGCTGCCAAGTCACAGCCAATTCCTTTTCTACAGTGTGTCCATCACCCGGGGTTAATTTCAGGTTTTTTCCCTTCCAAACCAGATCGGAGACTAGTTTTTTTTGGGACCCTGGCGATCTCTCTTCTTAACTGGTTTGTGGTTTTTCAAGATGCATCAAGCCTTGCTTTTGCTTTTATATGATTCCCATGCCTTTGACTTTACATTCGTGAAAGTAGCCTCCTGCAAAATGTTCACCTTCCCCACTGATGAAGCTAAGATGGGCTTCTCTAACTTCCTGTGGGCATCTCCTGTTGTGGTTGTGCAGTTGTTTTTAGACTCCCTGTGGGCTCAGACCGCTCCCCACCCCAGCCCGCTAGTCCTTGTACCTTTGCCTGTTGCCCAATCATCTGCATGGCAGGTGGATTGATGGACCCAACCATTTGTAGGTATGAGCACGCTTTGGGGGTTTTTTGGAAGTATAATTGACATAAAACTCCTAGAAGACACATAGTCAGCAAGCTCCTTGACATTGGTTTTAGAAATATTTTTTGGAGTCAGTGTCCTTAGGCAAGGGCAACAAAAGTTAAAATAAACAGGGGCGCCTGGGTGGCGCAGTCGGTTAAGCGTCCGACTTCAGCCAGGTCACGATCTCGCGGTCTGTGAGTTCGAGCCCCGCGTCGGGCTCTGGGCTGATGGCTCAGAGCCTGGAGCCTGTTTCCGATTCTGTGTCTCCCTCTCTCTCTGCCCCTCCCCCGTTCATGCTCTGTCTCTCTCTGTCCCAAAATAAATAAACGTTGAAAAAAAAATTAAAAAAAAAAAAAAAGTTAAAATAAACAAAATGACATCAAACCAAAAAGGTAGAGCACTCTTATCTTGCCAATGTGTTTTGGAAAAGGCCTCAGGGAAGGTGTTTACACCAGGCTTCCCCAAAACTGACAAAGCAGCTGATTGACCTTCCAGCTGCTCTGATAATGTCTTGTCCATTTTAGCTGGTTAGGGACTAGGCCCATTTCCCTGAAATCAACCTTTTGACACCTGTTTTTCAAATCTTGGCTATGGGCCATCCTTGCTCTTTCTTTTTATTAGCATCAGTAGTTGAAAGAAGATGAGAGAAGTGTTAGAATTTTGCCAGATTGATCTCACAGCAAAGCAACTCATGGAAAATTGCCCTGCTTAACTTGTTTTAGAGACCATCTACATTTCCTGAGTGTAAAAGTACTTGGGCCAGAGCCCTTCCAATTAGTCCATTGTTACATTCTGTATACACATAGACACCTTTTCAACCAGCCTCCTGGTGTTTATCCAAAAAGTTGACCTGCTCTGATCCCTGGTATTCAACACATCTAAAAATCTGTTTTGATTAGCTGAGACATTCATTCACAGACTCTAAACCACTAATGGGTGGGAATGCCATTTTCAAAAATAAACTCAGTTTTTGATATCTTACTTTTTGCCTCAGAAGAAATACTGCTTTCTCCAGTGTCTGCTCCCGCACATTAGCTGATCTCTTGGGTGGTGTGTTTAGGCATGGGGACATATGAGTATTTTCATACCCCAGGACACTGGCATCTGGGTCACTGTGTACGTTTCTAATTTAGGAAAGTTTCCTGTTTGGAAATTCAGGGTCTGAGATAGAGACTTTAAAAATCAATTTCTATGCTTCTCTATTTTTGGTATTTCTCTAGTAATGACAGAGAAGTCTATATCTTGGTCAAAACCTTAGGACTGTAGTCATCTTTCCCCACCGCCACCCCCTTTCTAAACTTTTTGAGTATAACTCCATACTTACATTTAAAACATTCTGTACTTGCTTTCAAACTCAATTCTATTACATCCAATGGTGTTGCCCATGTTCATCTTTTTTAGAGTCCACACTTATCTTTGCATAACAGCTCTCCAATGGGGTCACAGCTGTAACTGGTTTCTAGACTAGGCTGAACTCAGTGGGGAATGAATATGACATTGTTCTGTTTTTCTCCAGTCACTGACTGGAACCATGTTCGATGGATTTCTCTTTATAGTATCTCAGACAGCATCTTGGACAGATCAAAACTGGAGTCACTTTTGATGAATTTAAAGTGAGTTTATTTTAAAACTTTGATCTTTCTGATTGAAAACCTAGCTCCTCCTCTCTTCCAGTAGATCCAAATGGGGGGTGAGCAGGGTCTGCTCTTTTATTTCTCTTTTGCTTGCAGGGTGAGGGGCTGAAGCTAGAATACCTCAGGGATAATTATTCTCCTTCCTTCAGAAAAGCAGACTATGACAGTTGTTACGGCTGTTTCCACTCTCCTTCCCAGCACATTGAGGTGCCATGTTTCCTCACTCTCTCATATACTTTCATAATGACAGATTGAGAAACAAGGGAAGTTGACGAATTCCACATTTTTTAATTATTCAAGTATAACTAATATACATGTTGTATTAGTTTCAGGTGTACAATGTAATGATTCAGCAGTGCTGTGCATTACTCTGTGCTCATCACGGTACATGTAATCTTAACTCCTTTCACCTATTTTACCCATCCACCCCTCCACCTCCCCTCTGGCAACTACAAGTTTGTTCTCTGTATTTATGAGTCTGGGTTTTTGTTTGTCTCTTTTTTCTTTGTTCATTTGTTTTGCTTCTTAAATTCCACACATGAGTGAAATCATATGATACTTGTCTTTTTCTGACTAATTTCACTTAGCATTGTACCCTTTAGATCCATTCATGTTGTTGCAAATGACAAGATTTCATTATTTTTATGGCTGATTAATATTCCATTGTATATATACCATATTTTCTTTATCCATTTATCTATGGATGGACACTTGGGTTGCTTCCACCTTTTGGCTATTGTAAATAATGCTGCAATAAACATAAGGTACATGTATCTTTTCAAATTAGTGTTTCCATTTTCTTTGAGTATATACCCAGAAGTAGAATTATTGGATCATATGGTAATTCTATTTTAAATTTTTTGAAGAACCTCTATACTCTTTTCCATAGTGGCTGCATCAATTTGCATTTCTATCAACAGTGCATGAGGGTTCCTTTTTCTCCACGTCCACACCGAAACTTGTTTCTTGAATTTTTTATCTTAGCTGGTGTAAAATCATATCTCATTGTTGTTTTGATTTGCATTTCCCTGATGGTTAGTGATGAGCATCTTTTCATGTGTCTGTTGGCAATATGTATATCTTCTTAGGAAAAATGTCCATTCATGTCCTCTGCCCACTTTTTAAATTGGGTTATTTTTTGCTTTGGTGTGGAGTTGTAGAAGTTCTTTATATATTTTGGATATTAACCCCATATCAAATATATCATTTGCAAATATCTTCTTCCATTCAGTATGGTGCCTTTTTATTTTGTTGATGTTTATCCTTCATTGTGCAAGAGCTTTTTTATAAGGGTGTGTATGGGGGGGGTAACCCCAATATTTTAATTTTGCTTTTGTTTCCTTTGCCAGAGGAGACACATCTAGACGAATATTTCTATGGCTGATGTCAAAAAGATTACTTCCTATATTTTCTTTTAGGAATTTTATGGTTTCAGGTCTCACATTTATTTTTTTTCTTTCCTAGATTTTACTTAAATTCAAGTCAACATATAGTGTAGTATTGGTTTCAGAAGTACAATTTAGGATTCATCACTTATATATAACACTCCATGCTCATCACAACAGGTGTCTTCCTTGAATGCCCATCATCCATTTAGCCCATTCCCCCCTACCTACCTCCCCTCCAGCAACCTTCAGTTTGTTCTCTATAGTTAAGAGTCTCTTATGGTTTTCCTCCCTCTCTGTTTTTTTCTTATTTTGTTTTTCCTTCCCATATTCTATGTTCATCTGTTTTGTTTCTTAAATACCATATGAGTGAAATCATATGGTATTCGCTTAGCATAATGCACCTTAGTTCCATCCATCTTGTTGCAAATGGCAAGATTTCATTCCTGAGTAATATTCCATTGTATCTATCTTCTTTATCCATTTATCAGTCGATGGACACGTGGGCTCTTTCCATAATTTGGCCATTGTTGATTGTGCTGTTATAAAAATTGAGGTGCATGTGCCCTTTCAAAACAGCACACCTGTATCCCTGTATAAATACCTAATAGTGTAATTGCTGGGTTGTAGGATAATTCTATTTTTATTTTTTTGAGGAACCTCCATACTGTTTTCCAGAGTGGCTGCACCAGTTTGCATTCCCACCAGCAGCGCAAAAGAGATCCTCGTTCTCTGCATCCTCACCAACATCTGTTGTTGCCTGAGTTGTTAATTTTAGCCATTCTGACAGGTGTGAGGTGGTATCTCATTGTGGTTTTAATTTGTATTTCCCTGATGATGAGTGATGTTGAGCATTTTTTCATTCATGTGTCTGTTAGCCATTTGTGTGATTTCTTTGGAGAAGTGTCTGCTCATGTCTTCTGCCCATTTCTTAACTGGATTATTTACTTTTTTGGGTTTTGAGTTTGATAAGTTCTTTCTAGATTTTGGATACTATCCCTTTATCCAATATTTCATTTGCAAAGCTGTAATCATCACGACAGTATGGTACTGACACAAAACAGGCACATAGATCAATGGAACAAAACAGAAAACCCAGAAATGGACCCACAACTATATGGTCAACTCATCTTCAACAAAGCAGGATAGAATATTCACTGAAAAAAAGACAATTCATAGCCTCTTTCAGCTTTTTTTTTTTTTAATTTTTTTTTCAACGTTTATTTATTTTTGGGACAGAGAGAGACAGAGCATGAACGGGGGAGGGGCAGAGAGAGAGGGAGACACAGAATCGGAAACAGGTTCCAGGTTCCGAGCCATCAGCCCAGAGCCTGACGCGGAGCTCGAACTCACGGACCGCGAGATCGTGACCTGGCTGAAGTCGGACGCTTAACCGACTGCGCCACCCAGGCGCCCCTCAGCTTTTTTTGTTTGTGAGTTTTAGCTATTCTATTTTATTTGCTTTTACTTCTATCTGAAGCTAGCAAATTCTTTTCTGAACTCATTTCTTTCTGATAACACCTTATTGAATGAACCCAATGGCAACCAGCACACCATAGTGAAATTATGATCTCTTTCACTTAAGCCACAGGTTCTTCATCTATATAGTCTTCCTTCCAAGTTATTTTAGGCAACAGTTTTTACCAAAAGTATCATTGGTATATAGTATTGATCATCTTTCCAGCTTCCAATAACAAGTTTTTTGCCACCCACCGGCTGACTACTCAAGTAATCCTGCATATTTATGGTTTATGTTATAAATCATGACTGCATCTGACATTGAGTACTAATTTCTGTCTCGGTAAGTCTATGTGAGGTAGGGCTCATCATAATATGCTATAGTTAGCAAATATCCCTAAAATTTCAGTAGTTTAACCCAACAAAGTTTATTCCTTGCTCCAGCTACATGTCCGACACAGGATAACAGAAGAACTTTGTTCCTTGAGGTTGCTAAGGAATTCAGACTGATGGGGGCTTCAGTTGGTGGAGGCTCCATGCAACTAGCTTTCATTGGCTGCTGCTAGTTTCTTGGCCACACTTAACTTTAAGTTGGATGGGGAAGTGTAATACTACCAGATGCTTGGATAAAAAAGTGGAATGTTTGTGAACAGACCTAATGAATATAATAATCATGTAGCAAAATAGTAATTGATTCTAGCTTTTAATATTTTAATTTGTCCATCTGTGGTGCAGATGTGGAATGTGCAAGAATTCTTAGCAATCCTGATACTTCCCCGAAGTCTGTTTCTTCCATATTCTTCCCAATCTACTAATAGCGATTCCATTTGCTCAGTTTTTGGATCAGAAATCTTATCTTTCAGGTTTCTCTTTATTTCACATCCAACATCCAATCTGATAGCCAATTCTATTGATTTTACCTTCAAAATATGTCCATAATCTTATCACTTGTTTCTATCTTCACCTGTACCATTTAGCTCTAAGCTACTATTGTTGTTTACCAACTAATAAGTTGCCCTATTTCTACACTTTAAACCTGTGTAATTATTCTCAATGTATTTGACATCATAATTTTTTAATGCATAAGACATACCATAAAATTCTTATGCTCAAACCCTCCAAAGACTTCCCATTTCATTACATGATCCAGTCCCCACAGTCTTCTGTCCTCTTGTATTCTTTCCTTCCTACTTCCTGCCCTTACTTTGCCCCAGCTACATTACTTACCTCACAGTGGCTCAAACATGCAATCACACACTGTTTTTTTTTTTCCTTCTCTCATAGATCAAAGGATTCACTCCCTTAACTCTTTTAAGTGTTTGCTTGGCATATTTGTCAGTGAAGCCTTGCTGATCAATATATTAAAATTGCCACACCTCCAACTCCCTCTCCCCCTTTTCTGCTTTGTTTTTCTTTCATAGCAATTATCACCAAGTACTGTTAAATTTTTTACTTATTTTTTTCTTATTGTCTTGATTCACTAGAATTCAAACCCAGAAGAGGAAGGGGGCTTGCTTCTCTTCCTTCCTTCCTTCCTTATTTCCTTCCTTTCTTCCTTCCGTCCTTCCTTCCTTCCTGCCTTCCTGCCTTCCTGCCTTCCTTCTTTCCTTCCTCCTTTCCTTCTTTCCTTCCTTCCCCTTCTTCTTGCTCCTCTTGTTGCAATTGTTCTTCTTTTTCTTAATTATTATCATCATCCTCGTTATTGTTATTTTTAAAATCTTTTTACACTGCTGTATCTCTAGTTCCTAAAGCAGAACAGTATGTGGTACATAGTAAACACTCAGGAAAGTTTGTTGAATAAATGAATAAAACAATATTGATTCAGGAAAAGACAGATCTGTGTAACCGGACTGAGTATTCACATGGATATTTGCATAAAGTGAAAGTAGCATTTCATGTTAGTAAAGAAAATATGTTTTTGCCATAATGGGTAGCCATCTGGAAAAATATAAAGTTGAATTCCTTATAAAGTTGAAGCGCACTCCAAAATAGATTACTGATATACACAAAATTTGAATTTTTGAAAAATGATAAAAACAGTTGGAACATGGGGAAGTATTTTTGTGCACGATGTAAAATTCAGAAACCATTTGGGCATCTGAATGGCTCAGTGGGTTAAGCTTCTGACTCTTGATTTTGGCTCAGATTTTGATCTCACGGTTAATGAGGTGGAGTCCTGTGTCACGCTCAGTGCTTAAAGCACAGAGCCTGCTGGGGATTCTCTCTCTCCCTCGCTCTCTGCCCCTCCCTTGTGCATTCTCTCTCTCTCTTTCTCTCAAAATAAATAAGCATTAAAAAATCAAAATTCAGAAACTAATTTAAAAAAAGAATGATAAATTCAATTTATCTCTTGAGCTTATGCAATTTAATTACATAAAAATGTTAAAAAATCGTATATGGCAGCTTCTGCACAGCAGAAGAGACCATCAATAAAATGAAAAGGCAACCTACGGAATGGGAGAAAGTATTTACAAATCATATGTTTGATAAAAAGTTAATAGCCAAAGTATATAAACAAGTCATACATCTCAATAGAAAAAAAATACCCAAACAATCCAATTAAAAAATAGGCAGAGAAATTGAATAGACATTTTTCCAAAGAACACATAAAAATGGCCAATAGATACTTGAAAAGCTGCTCAACATCATTAATCATCAGGAAAATGTAAATCAAAACCACAAGGAGACATCACTTCATACCTGATAGAACGGCCATTATTAAAAAGACAAGAGATAACAAGCGTCCATTAGGATGTGGAGAAAAGGGAACCTTTGTTCGCTGTTGGTGGAAATGTAAATTGCTTCAGCCACTAGGAAAAACAATATGGAGGCTCTTCAAAAAATTAAAAATAAAATTGGTACATGATCCAGAAATCCCACTTCTGGATATATATCCAAAGGAAATGAAAACAGAATATCAAAAAGATGTTTGCACTCCCATGTTTATTGAAACATTATTCACAGTAGTCAAGTTATAGAAACAACCTAAATTTCCCTAAGTGGATGAATGGATAAAGAAAGTTTATTTATTTATTTAGAGAGAGAATGCAAGCAAAGGATGGGGGGAGAGAGAGAGAGAGAGAGAGAGAGAGAGAATCCCAAGTAAGTTCCTCATTGTCAGAGCAGAGCCCGACGTGAGACTTAGTCTCAAGAAGCATGACATGATCTGAGCTGAAATCAAGATTCGGATGTTTAACTGACTGAGCCACCCAGGGACCCCTACTTATGCAATCTTTAAAAATAATAGTCAAAATTTTAGAAAAAGAGAGTAAAAAAGTAATTGCTAGGAGTTGGGGTGGGGGAAATAAGGAGAGGTTGGAAAAAGGATACAAACATACAGCTATAATATAAATAAGGTCTGAACATCTAATGTGAAACATGGTGACTATAGTTAATAACTCTGTTTTGTGTAAAAAATTCTGAGTTTTTTCTCTAAAGATATAAAAAAAATAATGCGCAAATTAATTTTTTTCCTGGAACACTAGTTTGAGTTACTCACTCATTCATTCAGCAAATATATTCTGAGACTTAGAGCCAAACTCAGATTAGGTGCTGGCTATATACATCAGTGAATGGCATAGACAAAATCTCTTTTGTAGGGTAACTGAAATATTTATTGAGCATCCAATATGTACCAGGCACTGTGTTGAAGCTATAAAGGTGAATACGGTTCCTGCCTTTAAATTCTTTTTAAAGGGGTGCCTGGATGGCTCAGTCGGTTAAGTGTCTGACTTCGGCTCAGATCACGATCTTGCGGTTGGTGGGTTTGAGCTCAGCATCTGGCTCTGTTCTGACAGCTCAGAGCCTGGAGCCTGCTTCAGACTCTGTATCTCCCTCTCTCTCTGCCTCTCTCCTACTAACACTCCCCCCCCTCTCAAAAATAAATAAACATTAAAAAACTAAAAAAAAATTCTTTTTAAAGAAGCAGATATGAACATATAATCATAATCCAGAAATATTATATGCCATTAAAGCCTAGAAAGAGGAGTGGTTTTGGGAAAAAAGATTGTGTATAGCAAATATACAATAAAAGTCAAAACAGATAAAATGACAAAAGTATTTTAAATTCTTAAGATAGTCAAGTAATTTCTTTCTATATGAATAGTTCTTACAAAACAATTAAAAAATAACAGGAAAAAAAATAGCAAAATGTACAAAGAATGCTACCAGAGAGGAAAAGAAATAGAAATGGCTCTTAAATACATGAAAAGAAATACCAAGATCTCACTGCTAATACCAAAAGAAAGGAAATAAAAACTTCAATGAGATACAATTTTTAAAAGTATAATGTTGGCAGAAATTTTTTAAACATCTAGTGTTTGATTAATAGGGTGAAGTTATAATTCTAGAAAAAAAGATAAATACTAGATTAAAAAGAAAAATCTACCATAAACTATAAAGGCAAATAAAATCCCATCATGGACTTAAGTATTTTCTGTTAAAACTTTATTTTCCCAAGACATACTGGATGCCCTTTAAAATATTCTGAGATACTCTGCATTTATAGAACAGATGATAGTGTCTTTTCTGTTACCATGAGCTTATCGCTGTATTGGCAACTCCACGGACAGTTGTCCTGGACTCTTGATATTTTATAGAAGGGTTATTGAGAAGACTTTGTTTTATTCCTAACTGGGGAACACATTTATTGAGAGGAAACCCTTATTTGTTTTTTTTTTTTTTTTCTGGACAGATAAAACTATTGTCAGGATCATACCACTGTGGAAACCATGGTTATAAGAGTAATAGAGCCACTCAGTCAATGCTGGGGACCACCCAGGGAATGCAGCTTCCCTGCAGGTGACGTGGCTATTGTACTCCAATCTTATTCCCAGCACACTCTGCAGCAGTGCCTGCCTTCTGGCAGGATTCTAGATACTGATTGATTTTACTATCTGTGGCAGCTGAGCTCTGGAGCATTTGCTCAAAAGGAAAGGCATCAAATTAATGCAATACTTCCTCTTGTGGGTCTGGAGGGAGGAAGAGGACATTTAAAGCAACTGAACAGGATTCTTAGCTGCTTGGCACAATGCTTTTGGATTCTCTTACATCCTCCTCCTACCCCCTGTTTTTCTTGTCTGCTTCTAATTTATCCAGGGGGTCCCATGGAGGGGCCTCTAGCACCTCCTAGTCTGACCGTGTTTTTCCCAGGCGCTGGGATTGGAAGGACTTTCTGTTAAGCAGGACTGGGTCTTTTTTTTTTTTTCTTTTTTTAATATATGAAATTTATTGTCAAATTGCTTTCCATACAACACCCAGTGCTCATCCCAAAAGGTGCCCTGGACTGGGTCTTAAAGAAGGCCAGTAGGAGGTTATGTAGGGAGAACAGGCTGTGGGGGCAGTGAAGCCGTCTCAGAAATCTTGCCTTAAGCCCAGAACATAAACCTAAACTACTGGTAGGAAGCTATAAATTCTTCATTTCAGTGAAAGGATTGTAGCACACTTTCTCCAGCTCACAAGGAGGTTCACAGAAAAACATTTATCTTGTCTAACCTCATAAAGTTGGTCGAGAAGCATACTGGTAAAGGGGACGGAGATGATGGGAAAGCGCTAACTACGAAACCTCTGTTCTTACAGGCAGCCCTCTGAAGGAGAGAGCTATGCATCCACACAAAAATGCTTTCATGGTCTGGCTCCATTTCTTTGGCTTGGATGGGAGGCGCACTCAAGGACTTCCTTCAGGGAGATCTGCTCGCCTTTCCGTTACTCTGGGCCCCACTTCATTACAGTTACATTTTTTTTGTCTCTGATAATGATGATCTGTAAACAGTCTCAGCCTCCCTTTTGCAACCCAGATGTGAGTTATATGCTATGATGCAAAGGGAATTAAAAAAAAAAATTAGTCCAGTATGTTCTTTGCGACATTTAGAATTCCTTTGAGGGGAATTTTCCAACTTAAAGGTCTTTTTTTTCCTCTCATAAGTATTTTATAAGTCTTGCAGAATGATTAATCATTTTTCTAAATAAAACACTTACTACTCAATGCCTAAATAAGGTATTTGAAATGCAAAGAGGTTTTCCTTTGGCTTTTCCTGAAATAAAACATTTCTAAAAATTTCTTGGATGGAAGGATATTGACATTTTCAAGTTTAAATGTGTCAAAAGTTTGAGAAGATGGTGATGGAACTTATTTACCTGGTGACCTGGCTGTATGACTACTCTGCATTTGTATTTTGTTAGACGATTTGTAGGATAATGAGCCTGGGAGGACTTAGCCCTGGTCCAATGCATTCCATTATGTTTTTGTTGCTAATATAATTATGGACATTTATGGAATATCAAATGGTTATAAAACAAATCGTTCTATTTCTGAAGGCTTAATGGGCTTCTCAAAAGAAAGAGAGAGGAAAAGCCCCTTAAGAAGGCCCTTTCCCTCTCACCCTCCCTCCCTTCTTGATTTCCCAGGAGAGTATATCTCCTTAGGTATTATATTTTCTTCTTTCCTTCTTTCTCATTTCCAAGCTTAGTCAACAATAAACTTCCAAATTCCCTCCCTTCACAACCATTGAGCATGTCTAATTGTTTCTCTTTGTGAAAGAACTCTGAACACTAGAAGGTACTGTAGTAAAGCTAAGGAACATTTGTTATAGAAAATAAAAGGAAAAATAATAGAAATAAAAAACAGAAAGGAAGACATGGATAGTGTCAAATTTAATCAGTGATAATCAGTAGAGAAGGGAAGTGTAAGTTGAATCTTGTTTAGAGGTTAGAAAATTATCATTGCAATGATCCCTGATTCAAATATTAGTATAATGTTGATGAATGGGTAAAACTCAGCATGAGACCAGAGACTAGAACATACAATAGGTACACGGACATTTTTTTTTTTTTTGACTGAATATCTCTCCTTTCCCCTAATGACATCATTCAGTGATTTAGTGCCTCCTCTCTGCCTGCAAATAAAATCCACATTCTATAAATGGTCAGTATAATACCCTTCATGATATTATTCCTTGATATTAACCTCCCAGCCTTATCTCATCTCATATCTTCTTATGTGCTCTCAGAACACCACGCAATTTGTGGTTCTTAAAGTATTATGCTTTGTTGAATGCCTTCGTCTGTGTTGTTCCCTTGCCTAACTGCACCTCCTCTTAGCTCTCCCTGTCTTTTTCATCCACCCATCGCCATCCATCAAGCATTTATCTCCTGAAAGTATTCACTTTCATCTTCAGGCTGGATTGGTGTCCTTTTTGTGGGTTCCCAGATCTTTCTGGTTATATTTCTAGTGCAACCCTTTTCTCATAGTAGTGTCTATTGTCCCCATTAAACTGTAAGCCCTTCCAGGAAGGAGACTACATGGCATCCCTTTCAACTTCCTATTGCCTGTCACAGAGCCTTATAGAGAAAAGTTAATAAACACAGAGCCTTTTGTGTAGCAAGTATTCAGTAAACACATATCCAGTTAAACTGAATCTCAGATGCAGAGCCCATTGGGAATACATCTGGAAGTGGAGTGGATGTAACATATTCAGTTTACCAATTCATGTATCAATGTCATTTAGAGTGACAAAAACTCAGATTGTCTCCCCAAGTGTGAAATACCAGTTTCTTGGTTTGGTCTGCCCTAACAGATTTTACTTGTCTCCATTCCCATACACGTTACTTAACTACCCAGACTCACAAAGATAACATTCAGTTACTTTACTGAAGAGAATTTGGTTTGCCCTTTAGAAGACTATCCTCAGTCTTCCCAGCCACTAAGTTATCACTTAGTTAGAGGGATGTGGTAGAGTGGTTGGAGACTGAATGTGGAAGCAATAGTGGCCTATGAGGATATTGCAGGAAGCACATAAGTGACAGGCACAACCTCCAAGTGTACAACATGAGGGAAAGGGTAACTGGGTGTTAGGTGAGGTCCAACAATGAGATAATTCAAGTCTAGTTTCCAGGTTTCAGCTACTACAAGAATTTCAAAGATTTAAAAATAGATATAATACATTCCCTGTCGCATTCCCAGACATGAAAGGGCTCCTCTGTCACATTCTCAGACTCTGTGGGTCCTCTAAGACATATAAAATAGAGAGGGGTGTTTAAGTTTTAGTCTGGATAAAACTGAGGCATGAACTAATGTTCCACATTCCAAAAGGAAAAAGAAAACCTCAAAACAAAATCACATCACTCCATATTCTTGCAGACATAGCTGAGGTTAATATTAAAAGTGTCACATCAGTTTTATTTTACTTTATTTTATTTGCTCTTTCTGAGAAATGAAGTAGTGGGGAAAAGGAGGAAATGAAGTTAGGGAAGTGTATACATGACTTATAGTTTATATTTTGTAGAAAAATATAGAGCATAGAAGACTTTTTGGAGAAAATACTGGAAACTGGATGGATTATTATAAATTTTGAATGCAGGTACTTTAGATAATTTGTCAAAATGAAAACCAAGTAAAGCTTACCACAAAAACATTAATCAAGGGTGTTAAATGTGATGATGATTAAGAATTTTCCTAATTAGATCTCAAAAAAAAGAGAAATGTAATTCAGTTTATTATTCACGCTTTGCTGAATTATATATCAGATCCAAACTGCACAAATCCTTGAGACTCATTTTGGAAAAATAAAACCTAAAATCTTTTACGTGCTGTTTTGTTGATACAGTTTAAACTTTCAAGCACTGAATATTTTATTCAGCTGCTTTTTCCTTAATTTAACTTTGTTACTAAACAGAGTGAATAATATCACCTAAGAAATCACTTATTTATCAGGAAAACTATGCATACTATTAATAATTATTTGATTTAAAAAGATGTTAAGAAAGGTTTTGTTGAAGAGATACTGTCAAAGGAATTCCTCTTTTTTAGTTTGTGAAAATGTGTGGAAGCCAAGCGCAAAGTTTCTGCTAACTTTTATAACAAAAAAGTCTCATTTGGCTTACTTGAAATGAATTTATTGAGAAAAATAGAGAAAATTCAGTAACTATAGTAGAAATGTGCTTGGGCAAATCACCTGGCCACTTTGTGCTTTGGTTGTCTCATGTAGAAAGTGGGGTTTAAGTAACTATGTAAAATTTTTCCAGACCTTAAAATTAGAGCCTTTAAAATGATCCTGTCACTTTTTTTTTTTTAATTTTTTTTTCAGACTGCGCCACCCAGGCGCCCTACTTTTTTAATTATCTAAAGAAAAGTTGATTTAAAAATTTAAACTAGTGTAAAGTGGGTACTGTAACACTGTGCTTTTCAAAAATGAAAATTATTAAAGATCAAGTAATATTTAACTCATTCTTACTTATCTTGCTTTGGTAGTCAAGAGAATTTTTCTAAATAAGAGTGCAGTTTTGCAGTTTAAACTTTATTTAAAAAATTTTTTAACGTTGATTATTGAGAGACAGCCAGAGAGACAGAGCATGAGTAGGGGAGGGGCAGAGAGAGGGAGGACAGAATCTGAAGGGGGCTCCAGGCTCTGAGCTGTCAGCTCAGAGCCCGTCGCAGGGCTCAAACCCACAAACCTTGAGATTAGGACCCAAGTCGAAGTCGTAGGGTTAACCACCCAGGCGCCCCATACAGTTTAAACTTTATTTTTTATTTTTAAATTTTTATTTTATATATTTTACATTTATTTATTTTTGAGAGACAGAGAGTCAGAGCACAAGTGGGGTAGGGGCAGAGAGAGAGAGGCAGACACAGAATCCGAAGCAGGCTCCAGGCTCTGGGCCATCAGCAAAGAGCCCAACACAGGGCTCGAACTCAGGAACCGTGAGATCGTGACCTGACCTGAAGTCGGACGCTCAACCCACTGAGCCACCCAGGCGCCCCCAGTTTAAACTTTAAGAAGGTGACAAAATACATGTTTTGGCCAGATGCTAGATGTTAGGGTATTAAAATCGACGGCCAGTTTACACTACAGCTGAGGATGAAGATTGCAATGAGCCTCTGGAGCATTACAGGAAACCTGAAATTTGATCTCAATGTTTAACTATTATTAAATTCACCTCAATAAATGTTTATAGTAAACATTGAAAGGTGTTAAAAAATATAGGAAGAGTGATTCTCTTAGCGCTGCCAACAACAAATGGCTCTTGAGATTCCTCTGAAACATATTAGTGTTGCCAGAAAGACATTATGAGTCGATGCTGGTGGAAGAACCTCACTTTTCTCTAATACCATTTTTCCCTTCATATTCTTTATTATTTCTGGATGGAAGATACTCTTCATAGATTATTGTCAATGCAATTTTGGAAAGTTTTCCCCCGTAAATCTTGGCAATCTTCAGATGTCAAATTAATATTCTGCTTTCAGTTCATAGCATGATATAAACATTAGAAACTGATACTACTCCTTGAAAAATTTGTGACCTAAAAAATAAATAATTAAAAAAGAAATACAGTTTTTAAAGATATAAAGCCATGAGAGCTCTCCAAGACACTAATGTTTTCTTAAACATTGTAATTTGTTGTGTAATCACTTATTGACAAATCTGAAACCCAAAAAGCCCCGGAAATGTTGTTTTTTTATTTTTTTGGAAATATGTGGAAAACTCACTTGGTGGCAAAACATGATCTGAACAGACGTAAATCTCTTTGTAATGTTTATTTACTTACAATGGTTGGCTCAGCACTGCAAAAATACTACTATTTTTATTGTAGTTGCTTACCCAGATTTAAGGTCATTTTACACAAAAAGCGTTACGTATACCATGTTACATTTCTAAAAGGTAAAAAAATTCTGGCTTTTGAAATATAACAAATCCCACACATTTCAGATAAGGTTTTCCATATTCTTAGAGATATGCTGTGGAAGATTGTGTTTTCCAAAAGTATCCTCAACAAAATTTCCCATTCCCTATGTTCTTTTAGAATCTTATACTCCTCTCTCATCAAGAGGCAGAGCCTAATTCCTTTCTCTTGAATTCTGATATATTTGTGGCTTGCTTATAGACAGTGGCATTAATGATGTGCTGTGATTTCTAAGGCTAGACTTTAAAATGTCATAAAATTCCTTTGTTATGGGACTCTTGGTCCTGGAATCCAGACACCATATTTGTGAGGAAGTCCAAGAGGCCAATGAAAAGGTACACTTGGGACCCTTATCCATAGTGATAGCTGACTTGTTAGCCAATAGCCAGCACCAATCTGTCAGCATGTGAGTAAGCTGGCTTGAGAGTGAATTCTTGAGTGACTTTAGCTGATGTGCTTAGTCCTGCTCAAATTTCAGATTCATGAAATTTGAAATCATTCATGAGCAAATGAATGATCTTTGTTGTTCTCAGTCGCTAAGTTTTGGGATAGTTTGTTATGCAGCAATAGTACTGGAACACGAAACTGCCTTGTAAGCAATTCAATTGCCATAGAGAATCTATGTATTAAGGAAGCCCAAACCACCCAACATGGACAAGCTCTCGGACTACATTTAAAAAGCAGATACCAGCCAGTCACCTGCTCCAGCCACAACCAACATTTGACTACAACCAGCTGAAAGACTGAGTCAAAACCTCCCATCCACCCTCTTCCAAAATTTTTAGTCAACAGAAACCGGAAAGGAAGAATTATGTACTTTAAGAAATGGAAGAGGCAACAGTGTGAAATCCCATTTGTAGAGAAGATCAAACTGGCTCTGAGAGGTCTCTGTAGTCACAGGTTCTGAGGTTTTCACTCTGATCGCTATCAAAGAGAAAAGACCCGCACAGAGTATGTACCAGTGTGTATGTATATATGTATGTATGTATGGGAATGCAGATAGGAATATACAGAATATACAGTTTGTAAGGGAATAGAGAGCAAAGAGTGATTTATTCTTATTTGGGGGGATTTGTGAACACTTTACAAAACAAATCATATTTAAACTGGTTCTTTTTTTTAATGTTTATTCAGTTTTGAGAGACAGAGTGTGAGCAGGGAGTGGCAGAGGGAGAGGGAGACACAGAATTTGAAGCAGGCTCCAGGCTCTGAGCTGTCAGGACAGAGCCCAACATGGAGCTTGAACCCATGAGCCATTGAGCCACCCAGACACCCCTAAACTGGTTCTTGATAGGTGGCTAGGAGTTTTTTTTGCAGGTCACAAGTGTGTTTGTATGTACTGTGTCTACGTTACCAGAGAGGAAGAGGGAAAGTAAGAGAAACAATTCTCAGAATAGCTACTTAGATTTCCAGTGGCTTAGTTCTTGGTTTCTTTCCTTTTTTGCTTGCCTAATAAACTTCATTTTTTAATTTCCTTGAGATAATACCAATTAAGATAATGTTGGTTGTTTTTCTTTTTTGAAAGTTACCATCAAAAGATCCTTGACTAAGATAATTCTTTTGTTTAGTAAATACTCTTTCTTAGGTAATGTGATATTCGTGTTGCATGTTTCAATGTAATTCTTTTTACTGCTTTTCAAAATAGATGTCATTATCTCCATTTTGAAAATAAAGAACTTGAGACTAAATAAGCTGTTAAAGTCACAAAGTAGGGGAATGATATAGCCTGAATTCAAACTCTAGACTAACCCTTCACCGTACAATGGCTCTAGTGTTTCATCTTATTATCTTTTTAACTCACCTAGTATTAATATATTTGTGGTGTCCATGTTTTTTGTATGTAGCTCTTCTCTATGCCTGCAAATTCAGAGTAAGGCAAAAGTTGCATTTTTTCCTTTTCTTTCAACTCTTTAGGAGTTGGCACTGTGCTTTTTCTAGAGTAGATGCTCTATTAGTATTGACTCAATTTGTAAAAATAATAAGAAAGCTAATGGCACATAAAAGAGTTTTAATGATTACGACTTGGATGAAAACGAGAAAGAGACATGTCTCTTCTGTTTCTTTTCTTGGGAAGGAAGAGAGAAGGCTGTGACCTCTGGGTGTGTTAAACTTTGCAGAGTCTCTATACTGGGCTGGAGGTCTGGAAGGCCCGCTGGAAGTGTTGTTTATCTTTGTTTTATAGCTGTTTTCTAAGACAAAATAGACATTTGAAAACAATTCTTAAATTCTTTGCAGATGACTGGATTTCATATTATTTTCTTTAAAAGATTCTTGCCTCAGTGAGATTTTCCTTAAAAACTACAAAAATCTTGTTTCTGTACTGGTATTATTTACATATTATTTATTTATTTATTTATGCTTCATATACTTTTGTTACCTTCTTGCTATGATAATAAAAGGTGACGACAACCACAACAAACTTGATATTTAATTGACGATTATCTTTTGGACTATGGGTGAATTCAATTATGTATATATGCATTCTATTATACAATTTCAATTCAGTTTTTCTTTTTTTAAATAAACTTAAATTTTTAAAAAATGTTTATTTATTTTTGAGACAGAGAGAGAGAGAGAGAGACAGATCATGACTAGGGAGGGGCAGAGAGAGACACACACAGAATCTGAATTAGGCTCCAGGCTCTGAGCTGTCAGCATAGAGCCTGATGTGGGGCTTGAACTTGTGAGCCGTGAGATCGTGACCTGAGCAGAAGTTGGACGCTTAACCCACTGAGCCACCCAGATGACCCAATTCAGTTTTTCTTAAATCTTTCACCACCATAATATCTCTTAGGTTAACCTAACATATTGCATAACTATTCAAGTTGAATCATATAATGATAAATCTTAATATTTGGAGAAGAAAAAGAAAATACTCAGAGTTGGGTTTGGGCATTAAGAAAAACAAACAGAAAATGACTCTCCAGGTGACTCCCTGTGCCCAGCCAGGGTTGAAAAACCAGTATCCAATCCTTTTATTTTACAGATGAAATCATTGAGTCAGAGAAAATGTTGGTAAAATGTCATTTGGGTTCCAGAAGGAATGCATACAACTAAAAATAAGTTTAAATATTCACCTATAAGAATGATTTATTTTGGTGGTATATTTAGTAATGATGTTTTTATTTGCAAATGACTAACAGCCAACCCCAAACAGCATACAAATAAAGGCAAATGGGTTGGTTTATGGAATTCAGACAAATGTTGAATACCAAACCACGGAATGGGCAAGTATGCAGTTGGGCGTTAGGCACATTCCACACCAGGTACTCCGGTGCTGCCCCTCCTGTCTGTTGTTGAACTTTATTCTCTTCCATTGCAGAGCAAATTAATCCACATGGCAGAACATGTGGTTACCAACGATTTCCAAATTTTACACCTCATCATTTAAGACACCAGGAAGACAATGACCTCAAGTTTCCCCTCAGTCTGAATTAAAATATCCTAGAAAAGGATTCAACTTGAGTTGGGCACAAACTCTAAATCAAATTGGACCAAGGGACAGGGTCTCACTGTGCTGGAAAAAAGCACTTCCATATAAACCACATTAATGGGAGAAGAGGCAGCTTTTAGACAAGGGACACTTAGCAAACCATGTCAGGTACCTGCTAAAATAAATCAGCTTTTAGTTTGGAGAAATATACCCACAATATTTATAATCTTTTCATTGGAAAAGTTTTAGAAGAGGTACAAGGTAATTTTTTCTTGGGAATCACTTGGTTTCTTTAGAGTAGAATCTTTCAACCTTTGGGGCAGTGGGGTAACCAGAGAACCCCACAGCTCAATAAAAAGACTTTTACCTACTCTCCTTGCATTTAGTACTGTACCTCAGTTCTGTGCTACATGAGTTCTGGGTCGCAAGTTTAAAACATCTTATTTCAATTTCATATAAGTCTCTCTTATCTGGGAAGGCAGTGGAGAAAGAAAAAGTATCTTTGTAAAGCTTCAGAATAGAATGGTACAGAAGAGAACACAGCAGGCCTGAAGCTACTATCTTCAGATTGTTAGCCCTTGGCTGGCATCTGGTATCTTGGACTTTGTTACTAACTGATAAGGTTATTTTACTATGACTAGGCTGTCTGTACCAACATTATGATTTATGTTGGATCCAGGTATACCCCACTTTCTGAAACTTCGTGTTACACAGCTCGCTTTTATGAAAGACCTACATTATTAGCACAGTGACAGCTTTTCTCATAAAAGCAAAATTCTCTTGGAATTTCTTTGGCTTACAAAAAGTTTCACAGGAACACTCTACTTTTGGATAGCAGGGGAAACCTGTACCTGCTTTCCTTTGGGAGTTTGAAATTTTTGTAGCTGCTAGGCAAAGGGTGTTTATGTGACCGGCCCCCAATAAAAACACTAAACTATTAGTTTCAAACAGGCTTCCTTGAGCAGAAACGTTGCACATGTGTTGCTTCATTCTCCCTGATGGAAGGAACGAATGCTCTGTGTGACAAGGCAGGGAGAGTATAGGAAGCCTGCATTTTGATTCCCCCCAGGCTCTGCCTGTGTCTTTTCCCTTTCTAAACCTTCTGCATCACTGTAACAAATCTTTGCTGTGAACATAATTATATGCTGAGTCCTGTGATTCCTGCTAGTGAATCACTGAAAGTGTGGGTGGCTGAAACGAGGACCTTACTTTCCAGGTGTGTGGTTGGCCTAAATTCTGAACTTCTCTTCGATATCCCTTTCCATGGCGGCACGTGGCCATCCATCAATTTTCCTTCATGCAAAACTCTGCTGGAACTCTGTCTCTGGTGTACCTTCTCAAGTTCTTTTTATTCATGCGGACCAACATGCAACCAATAACTTTTTGTTACTGTACTGTCATTTCAGTGCAGATTTGTGGAGGGGAGGATAAGGAACAAGTGTGGTTAACCTGTCCTATTTATGTGGAAGCCCTCTCTTAGAGCTGTGAGGGTTTTTTCCCTGTTCTAGTTATCCTAGTCACCCTGATTTCTGTCTTCGTACCTATGTCTCTCTCATAATCTTTCATCTCTGTGTCCGTGCTTTCATTTTGTGTAGTTTTTCTGAAGTTAACTTTTCCATACCACTATCAGAGTCTTTGTATATTAATGGTTCTAGGTTATAGGTCATTTATTTGTATTATTTTTCTTCCCAATCCTTCTTTGTTTGTGCCTATTTTATTTATAAAATAAAATATCATCCTAATAACTTATGAACTCATTTTTCAGGGTGTTTCACAAAGTTAATATCTTCCCAACGTTCCTCGGAGGTACAGACACATCGTTTGATTTTTTATGTTATATGCAGTAATTTCTAAAAACTTCCACTTTTGACAACCTCTGTTCTATTTCTTTCTGTATTTTGTTTTTATCTTTTATCTTTATCTTTGCCAGTACTTTGATGAAAATATAGTTTAGAAAAAAAAGCTTCATTAACATTTTTGTTTCTTAGATCAGCACATATTTTTTTTTTTCTTCACAGTTATCTTTGTTCTGAAACTGCAGAGCTGGTGCTGAGGGTATTCTTTTCCATCTCATTCAATCCACCCCCTTCTCCATTTCTCATATCTATCAGTTAAGAAGCGAGGTTAGAAGAGAAATAATGATAATGTGTAGGTTCCTGGTCTCTTCCTTCTTGTTACCTCCACTGATGACCTGTGGATATGGAGAAATGGGCTCCAGTTTAGGGATTCCTTGTCTTTTCCTGTCTGTATAATCTCTTTGCTGGCTATTAGTGGGGGCATTTCTCTCTTTAATTCTCACCATACTATACCATATTTTCAAGACCCTCCTTCCACTTGGACCAAATTATACCTTTCTCATATTCTTAATGCATCTTTTTTGAGTTGTGAGTGACCCCAAAGAGGGCCCACCACATCATCATGTACAGTGATTTAGCTGCATTTTTTATACTCTCTTTGCTTTGACAAACTAGAAAAAAAAGATTCCTCCCTTGGGTTGATAGAGCAATGTTTAGTGAGTGAAACAAGAAGGGTATTTGTCATCACTCAAGATAGGCTGTGCAGAAACTACATGAACATGACAAGCCACCCTACGTGAAAGTATGCTAGATATCTAGTAAAATTAGGAGTGTTTAATTTCTAAGAAATCAATTGGAGCCAACAGCCCAAATCATAATCAATGATGAAAAGCTGAAACCTTTTCCTCTAATATCACGAACAACATAAAAAAGGCCCACCTTCACCAGGTTTATTCAGCATAGTATTGCAAGTCCTAGACAGATAATTAGACAAGAAAAAGAAATAAAAGGCATATAAATCAGAAAAAAGGAAATAAAACTGTGACAATTTGTAGACGCATGGTATTATATGTAGAAAACCCTAAAGATTTTCCTAAAAACTGTTAGAACTAATAAAACAAATTCTGTAAAGTTGCAAGTTACAAAATCATATACAAAAATCTGCTGCATTTTTTACATTCATAAAAAAACCACCAGAAGGAAAATTAAGAAAACAATCCCATTTACAAATGCATCAAAAAGAATAAAATGTCTAGGAATAATTTAGCCAAGGACGTGAATGATCTGTACACTGAAAACGTTATGTAAGCCATTGGTGAAAGAAGAAATAAATAAAGGGAGAGATATTTGTGCTCATGAATTAGAAGAATAAGTATTCTGAAAATGTCCATATTATCCAAAGCAATCTACAGTTCCAATGCAATCCCTACCAAAATTCCAATGGCATTTTTCACAGAAATAGGACAATCTTAAAATTTGTACGGAATCACAAAAGATCCTGAATAACCAAAGCAACTTTGAGAAAGAAGAACAAAGCAGGATGCATCACACTTCCTTATTTCAAGCTACATTACAAAGCTATAGTAAACAAAACAGTATAGTATTGGCAAAAAGCAGTCATATAGATCAATGGAACAAAATAGAAAGCCTAGAAATAAACCTATGCATATACAAACCTATGCATAAACAAACCTATGCATATAAACCTGTATATGCATAGGTTTTATAGCAATTAATCTATGATAAAGGAGCCAACAATAGACAATAAATGGTATCGAGAACACTGGACACCTACTTGCCAAAGAATGAACCTGGATCACTGTCTCACACCATGCAAGACAATTAATTCAAAGTGGCTTAAAGATTTGAATATAAGACCTGAAACCACAAGACTCCTAGAAAAAAACATAGGTGGTAAGCTCCTTGACATTGGTCTTGGTGATAATTTTTTTGGATTTGACACCAAAAACAAAACAACAAAAGCAAAGATAAGCAAGTGGGACTATGTTAAACTAAAAAGTTTCTGCAAATCAAAGGAAACCATCAGTAAAATGAAAAGGTAACCTATTGAATGGAGATAATACTTGCATATAATATGTATGAAAATTGATTAATATTAAAATACATAAAGGACACATAGAACTCAATCGAAAGAAACAAAAGAACAACCAAAAAACCAAATACAATACAATTGGCAATGGGCAGAGGATTGAAATAAGCATTTTTCCAAAGAAGACATGCAGATGGCTATGAATAAGTGCTCCACATCATTAATCATCAAAGAGATGTAAATCAAAACCACAACAGAATATCACCTCACACATGTTGGAATGACTATTATAAGAAAGACAAGAAACAAGTGTTGCTAAGAATGTTAAGAAAAGAGAGTCCTTGTGCACTGTTGGTGGGAATGTAAATTGGTATAGCCACTATGAAAAGCAGTATGGAGGTTCTTCAAAAAATTAAAAATAGAACTACTGTGTGTTCCAGCAATTCCACTTCTGAGTATTTTTCTGAAGAAAATGAAAATGCTCCAAAAGAAATATGTACTTCTATATTTATTGCAGAATCATTCACAATAGCCAAGAAATGGAGGCAGCCTACGTGTCTACTGATGGATAAGTGGATAAAGAATGCAGTATATAAAAATATTACAAATATATAATATGTCAATATCATAAATATGTAAATATTTATATACATATTTATAAATAAGTATTATTCAGCCATAAAAGAAGGAAATCTGGCCATTTGCAACAACATGGGTGGACCTTGAGGGCATTATGCTAAGTGAAATAAGTCAGTCAGAGAAAGACAAACAGTGTATGACCTCACTTATATGTGGACTCTAAAACAAAATAAAGCAAAACCTAGCTGATAGAACAGATTGGTGGTTGCCAGAGGCAGGGAGTGGGGGGTGGTTCAAATGAGTGAAGGGGGGTCAAAGCTTTTAGTTATAAAATAAATAAGGTTTGGGATGTAATACGCATGGTGAATATAGTTAGTAATACTATATTAACACATTAATAATACTGTATATTTATTTGGAAGTTTACAAGATAGTAGATCTTAAAAGTTCTCACCACAAGAAAAAATAATATATACAACTTTGTGTGGTGATGGATGTTAATTTGACTTATTGTGGTGGTCATTTCACTATATATACAAATATTGAGTTATGTTGCACACCTGAAACTAAGATATTGTTACATGTCAATTAAATCTCAATAAAAAATTCATGAAAAAGAAATCAACTACTGTTTTTTTGTTTTTGTTTTGTTTTTGTTTTTTTTTGGTCACAGTAGTTCTGTAGCTTTAGTTATCTGTATATTTAAGTTTGGTTTGTTATGTCTCATTGTCATTTAGTAATCTATAGCCAAAATGGGAACATCCATTTCGATGAGCATCCTATTTCATTTTCCATCTGTAAAAGGTAGAGCTCATTGAATTATAGGAGCCAGGAAGACACTTTACTATAATTTCATACAGATGGTAAGGTTAAAGCTTTATAAAAGTAAGCTATTAGATAAATAAAAACTTCACTGCAAGTTATTTTAGTATATTATTAATCCAGTAAAGTTGTGTTACCTGAAGAATTTAAAATATGTATTTTAACAATAATGTGTATGCGGTAAATTAACAAGAGAATATTTTCTGTACATCCTCACACTGTGGATTTAATTGTCTGGAAACTATTCATGATCCACTTATGATTGTTTTTAGCACCTTTTAATGCAAACAGTACATAGAGTAACTGCTAAATTTCTTAGGACAGCAGAACTGACATTCTGGGTGGATAAAATAAGATTAAAGTACTTAAAGAAAAACTAAGTCTGTCATGTAAAGATGTTTCTTGTTAGCACCAGGAGTTGCAGATGGTCTCATCACCAAATATATCTACAGTATATGTTATGGGATTATGAGGTTGAATTTCTAAGCTCTGACAATGTTCTCTGGTTGCTACCACTTACAATGTTTTCAGATTGTTACTTCATTTTCTAAATACATTAGTTCCAGGTCTCCCCCGGAATAGGAGGGGAGAAGTGACAGGTTTTCATGGCTACTATAGATATAGAGAAGATGAACCAAAGGACTTCAAATTTAAAGGTGCTTGTTCTATGAAAAGGTATACATATAAAACAGAATGGATTATATTTATTATATTATTTATAATGAATGCATGAAAATATGATAATATATATTAATATAAATTAGTTATCGTGTATATGGAATAAAGTGTGGCACTGCCATTCAGAAATCCATGAAGTTTACTCCAATTTTGACAAATGAGCTTTGCAAATAATAACATATATTAATCTTAAAAAAATAAGATATATTTTCATGGTTTTGGTTACCTTTTCCTTTTTATCTTGGCATAGATATATTTGGTCTAGAAGAATCTGCAACACATCAACAGGTTTACAACAGGTTTATTTTTATTACAAACTCATGTTATAATGTCTTCCTTTCATGAATGGTTTGGGAAAGTATGTGAGCCTATAACTTGAGAAGTAGGAATTTTCACACTCTAATTTAGACTTTCAGACTTTCTATTGAGACTTAGAATATCAGTTGCCTCTGTTTTAGAATAAAACACTGTGTAATCCGTATAGAATTTATGAGTACATTGTGGTCAAAGTGTGGGTAGCCCAACCCTACAGACACCTATCTGCCTCATTTCTAGGTGTCACAGTCCCATTTAATCACTCTTTTTGGATTAAGGAATCTGAGAATGCTCCCAGAAAGGTGAATGGTGAGGCAGGCAGTGGTCTGAAACCACATCATCAGGAAAAATGAGAAATGCACGCCTCATGAACAAAAAATGCTGAATTATCAAAACACAGGCAGATAGCTTATGAGATAGAATGGCATTAAGCTCAATTAGTGAGACAAGTTATTGAGTTATAGAGCTTTCTTATGAATTGAAGGAATTTGTCAGATGAGTTAATATCTTTGTCACACAAAACTCTCACAGATATCACAGACAAAATAGAAAGCAATAATTTGGCTTAGAAACTGTGGGTTAAAATTACACTCTGATTGATCCTATCAGCTTTTATAATAAAAATAAATAAAATACCCTAGACACCAAATATTTTCCTAGATAAACATGGGGAGGAGATAAGAACATGGTTAATACTCAATTGGTGATATACTATGTCTAAAAGTTATACATCAATCAATGAGAAGGAGTATACTACTCACTTGCTAATGAAACATCACTGATGTGAAAATACAGTGATCCAATGTGGAGAATATGGGGATAAGAGAAATTAAGGGATTTATTCAAGTGCTATCCAACTTGTAAATGTACATGAATAGAATGTTATTCAGTCTCAAATGTCATCAAATTTTGGTGATATCATAGGTCAAAGCAAGCAAAATTAACCTCATAAAATATATTAACAAAGAAATATTATTTAACTTTTCTGCCACTGAATTTGTTTGTAGATTTGATGTAAAATTCCCTTTTATTGCTGAGCATTTGGACAAATGTCCAGGCACTGGGGAAATGTAATCTTAGCTATAAAGTTATGTAAATACCTTAGCAAACCTAATTTTAATTATCCTTAATAAATTATACAGTGCTAAAACAACAGGTAGTTTTGAACTTTCAGGATCTAAAGCTTGGATTCCTGTAATATTTCAGTTTTGACATTTACTTAAACCATTTCACGGTTTATTTGTCTATCAATTATGTGATGCAGTTGGAATAACAGACATTTATAGAGTCTAAGAATCATTATGCCTATGGACAGATAAAATTAGCTCAATTTTCATTAGTTATTGAGAGTAATTGTGTCATCATAAGTGTGACTGTAGGTTAATAGACCTAAGAAGAAACATGAAGGAATTTGTTTCTTTTTCTTGTGAAATTAATTTTCAAGTTCTTAACCCATCCCCTCTGAGTATTTCCAAAAAGTTTTAGAGAGAAACTCACCAAAGGGGTGCATGCGCGTGTGCCTGTGCACGCATGTGCGCGCGCGCGCACACACACACACGCACACTGATTATGTGGTTTTTTTTTTAAAGACAATAATACATTTAAAAGGAGAAAAACAAATATGCCTAGTGTAAAAGTCACCATAATTACCGACAGCATAAATTCTAACAATCCACTAAGGCAAAAAGGACATTTTAAGTTATATAATTTTTATAACCAGGGAAGGGAAAACAAACTGGCTGTTGAGAAAGACAGTTCTATTCCTAATTACCAAACTCAGAAAAAAAGGATTAGTAGTAGCTTTGTATAAATATAGGATCAAAATTCAAAGGCATGTTTTCAATATTCACCTTGATAAACTGCAAGGACTGAAATTAAAATGCAAGTCTGTGACCAACTCCCTGCAAGGGGTTAGTAACACAAACATCAAAGTATTGATTGGTATAGTGGGCTTTCAGATAGACCTCCAGTGATTCATTTGGCTCAAGAGTAGACATCTTGAATGTGCACAAAGCATACTTTGAAAATGACCTTCCATTTCTGGATTGCAGACATCATACACTATTTATTAACAAACAATGCATTAACTTTGGGAAGCCAGAGAAGCATATGGTATAATTACTTTGTGCTTGTGAAAATCAAAAAGGCTGCCAGTTTTATGCCCTGGATAGAAAGACTCTCTGCTTCCACAAGAGTTGGAAAGATGACTTATCAGAGTACCTGCCTCTTAATCATATATGTTCTAACACTCACACTCATGACTACTGAAATTCATGGCTGTTACGGGTTGATTTGTTTCCCCCTCCCCACCCAATTCATATGCTGAAGTCATAACCCTAGTACATCAGAACATGACCTTATTTGGAGACAGGGCTTTTACCAGGTTAAAATGAGGCAATCAAGTGGGCCTAAAGCCAATATGACTGCTGTTCTTATAGAAAGAAATTTGGAAACAAACTTGCATAAAGGGAGAATGCCATGTGAACATCAAAGTGATCATCTACAAGCCAAGGACAGAGGCTTGAAATAGATCCTTCACTCACAGACCTCAGAAGAAACCAACCCTGCGTTCGCCTTGATCTTGGACTCTTGCCTCCAAAACTGTGAGACAATATGTGTCCATGTTTAAGCCACCCAGTTTGCGGTATTTTGTTATAGCAACTCTAGGAAACTAATACCATGGCAATAAGATAACTTCTAGATTTAGGGCTTTTGATCATGTACCAGAATAAATCCAAAATTTAAAATAAAATGAAGCAAAAATATAAATGTTTTTCTATTATTTCTCATATTTAGTTCCATTTTCCACTAAATATGACTGGATAGTTGTAAATAAATGTATATTTTTAAGCATTTGACCAAACGCAAATTCTTACATTTAAAAGAATTAACAAATATCCTCAGGAAATATATAAGAAAGTTTTGTATTCATAACAGTATTTTCTAAATGAAAATAACCTAATTTTTATTCTAAAATTTTACTGTGACTGTGTATAAAAATATGTTTTTCAAGCTAATTTGTTTATCCTTTCAAATTTCTACTTTTTTTCTCACATTAAAGAATATCCTTTACCAAAAGATTTTGATCTGTGGAATATTTTATACTGTCATAAGGTAGATTGCTGAAATGTGATCACAACTTTCACTCTGACTTTTTGGAATTTTCTAAACACCAATGGGTTAATAAAGTGATAGTAGCCTTTTAAAAAATTATTTTTAAGTAATCTCTACACCCAGCATGGGGCTTGAACTCATGACCCCAAGGTCAAGAGTCACATGCTCTACTGACTGAACCAGCCAGGTGCACCAGTGATAGAAGGCTTTTTTAATTAGGTAAATTTACTAATTTTTCTGACAATAAAAATATTTAAAATTTGAATTCAAAACCTTTCTACAGACACACAAAAATTTCCTAAACTGAATTAAAACTGCACAATAAATTTAAGGCTAATGTTTAAATATGTCTATTATAAAATAGTTATTGAAGGTTGAAACACAAGATTCTTATTAAAATCATTGTGTTTTCACCAAAGTATAATCTGAAATCCTGAACCAAGATTAAGTAGCTTAAAATACCATTTTTTTTTAAAATTTTTGGCTAGGTAAATTGATTGCTGTTTGATAGCTTATGCCTTTGCATTAGGGAAGGACCCAGAAACCGCATTCATATTGTAAGCAAAACAATGTGTCCTTTTCTTTAGCTTTTGTATCCAGTAATAATCATAGACTTCTATGAATTTAGGAGCTATTCTATGCATGTTTCTTTACACAGAAGAGGAAAGGTGTGTTTTTTCTTGCTGGGCTCTGCTCCTACAGCTGATCCTGTGGTAATGCTGATTGTTAACATCTCATCTCCTTTTTAAAATTTAGATCTTGGCCTAATGTGACAGTGAGTTATAGGCTTTACTTTCCTAATCCTCATATAAATTATTTTTATATTTAGAATTCTTTTTTCCCAAAGACAAACACATAAAAAGTGAGTATATGTTCTCCTTGGACTTAACCCTCTGGCACCACTTGTGGGTTTTTATTGTGTATATAAATTCTTCCATTTATCATTTAAATGAAAATGGAGCAATTTTACCAAATGATGGTTTTAGGTCTATATGGTTTGATGATATGGTGATTAGTGGTAATGGTTATTAAAACCAAGCATGCAAAAACCAGCATACTATTTTAAACTGTCTGGATCCCCCCACCCTCACCCAATTTGTATACATTTTATAGTTTGTCATCAAGTGGGAGACTTGTTTTCTTAGCAGCAATAATACTGCTCACTATGGAGCACAAGGAAACTCTTTAACTAGAGAAAAATTATTGGACAATTGATATTGTTGGTTGTTATGAGAACTCTCAGCAACCTAGGACCTGGCCAAGACCAAAGACTAATCTCAGCTGGTTTGCAACTATAATTCCTCTTCAAAAACCATTCCTAATGCAACATTCCTTAAATTGATAAGCTTATTTTGATTTGCAATGTAATCAGAAATTATATTGGAATCTTGGCTCTACCATTTCACTCATTTGAAATGAAATCTCAAATTAGAACTTTACACTTATCAGAAAAATCACTCAAGGAAATAATATTGTGCCAGATTTCATAAACAACTCAACTGAAAATTATACACAAAATCTTCATGCAAACTTTTTAAGCCGGAGAGTTAGCTGGGGCAGAGATGGCTACCTGCTTATCAAACATGCGCTTCTCCTTTCTTGGTGTAGAATTGTCTCTGGGAAGCAGCTGGCCAGTCAGAGACCGAATTTCTTAGCGTGCCCTCCTGCCAACACGACTGGTTTCATCAATGGAATGTGGACAGAATAAAGTGTGTCTCTTCTAGTCCGACCTTCTCCATATTCTCTTGCTTTCCATATTGTCTTTCTGTCTTAACTGGTATCACTCAAACTAATTCACCAGCCCAAGTCTATAATGATTTTCTGAAGTGCTCTTAATGAAAGGAGAGTCTTGACACTTCAGGGAAGGCTCTGGATACAGAGGCTGCTTTGAACTTCTGAAGCCATCTGTGACTTCCATTATTTTTCAACATGGCCTACCACTTCCTCTTGAAATTATGAAACAAAGACAATGGGTAGCCCTGAATAATTTGTCTTCTTCAGTTGACTAGCAAACCTTAGGGCTACTTATGCTCGTAGTCAGGCACTCGGGCTGACTAATCCACAAGGGCTGGCATGAATTCTTCCCCTTTCTTGGCTACCATCACTGATGCTTCTCATTCGAGGTAGCCACATATGAATCTCTTTTTATCATGATCAGTATGCCATTGAATTCTTTATAAAATTGATAAACTGAATGTTCATAAACTTAAAAAATTACAAAGTTATAATATCTTAGGCTATGCGTAGGAAAAGAAGTTGCTCTCCACACAAAATGCCTCCTTTTCTCTACCACCTTTTGTCCCACACTCAGCCATGTCACATATCTGCAGTTAGTTTCAAGGCCAGTATGTACTGGCCGATGGTGTACGTAGATTGCAAACTTCTCATAAAGTGCCCTTTTTTAAAGTATGAAAATGAATCTCTAGCAGAAGGGCTATAATAAAATACCTTTTGCATTTGCCTCAAATATATACCAGTTGTGACAATTAAAAAAAAACACCACTATTTGCTCTGTTGTATGAAGTAAAAACAAAAATCACATACTGAGGAAAGTATATTTCCAAAAAAAACCTGAGGAATATCTGGAGGTAGTGACAATGACACTAGGTTTCTTTCACATAGACTATGGTCGAAAAAGGTCAGCTTAATGGGAGAAAAATGAGGAAATAGTAAGTCATCAGGCCCAAGTTCTTAAGAATTCTGCAGAAGGTGCTTCCTCTTCAGTGCAAATTGTAGATCTAGGTGATCTGAAGACAAGTGATTTAAACATCACTGTTCCTAAAAGTAAGAAATGATCATGGGTTTGGTTTTTAAAGCCAATGGAGGGACCCGTGGGTGGCTCAGTCGGTTAAGTGCCCAGCTCTCCGTTTTGGCTTGGGTCATGATCTCACTGTTTTGTGAGTTCCAGCCCTCTGTCTGGCTCTGTGCTGACAGTGCAGAGCCTGCTTGAGATTCTCTCTCTCCCTCTCTCTGCCCCTCCCTTGCTCATGCTGTCTCTGTCTCTCTCAAAATAAACTTAAAATAATAAAAAAAATGAAAGCCAATGGAAATAAAATAATAGGTCTTACATTTATGTTCCCTTCTTACCTGTTTTTTACTATAGCCTTTGGGATAAGACGGCATTATATTGTTTGATTACATTCTAGAGTTTAGGAGGCTTTCACTTAAAGAGGTTATGATTTATGCCAGTTCTTAGAACAGGGACTGGGGTCACACTTCTCCTTTGATTATTATAGTCCCTGCTTTGTATACAATGATGTTCAAATTAGGCAGGTCTATTTAATGGTGTGAAGAGATGGTTCTCTTTGTGGGGTGTACAAACCTCCAAGAATATGGTCAAGTGGCTTCATATTGCTTATTTTGTCTTTCTCAGAGTTGTAAAAATCTGTCAAATGATATTCCAAATTTTTATGTTACTATAAAGTAAAATCAAGTGTATATACGAGCACACATAGCACTGAAATAATATCATTTGAGTATTTAAGCTTAATACTGGCTATCACGTTATGATCAAGGAGATGTTTGTAATATTTAGGCACCTTATAAGGTACAGATACCATACAATCAAAATAAGGAACTGGACACTCAGAATGGAAGTTATTCATAAAAAGCCAGTATATCCTCATTCACAATCAGCTCTAACACAGAAGTACCTGTAGACTGGGATTCCTTAGAGCAAAGGTGCTGTCTGCTTGTTCTGCTCTGTTCCAGCACCAAGCATAAGGTCAGACAATAAACATGCTCTCAGTGTAGACTTTTCAGTGAGTGAATCCATAGGCAGTGGATTTCTAAAATTTTCTGAAATTATGGGAGAACTCACTTCCACAATGGACACTCTTACGTATTTATGAGAAAGAGGGAAAACTAGTTAGCAGTGATTAAAAGAAAAATCTGAAAATTAATTGTCACACTGTGCTTCTCTTCAGTCTCTTATTTTTCAAAGTTAATAGTTCAACGTTCATAAAATATTATATTCATCAAAGCATGACCACCTACCAAAAATCACATCCTGAGGTTCAGACTCTGTTGTGAAACTGAATAGACTGGATTTTGAATAACTTGAGTCTATTACTGGGAGATCAATCCCATCCCTGCTTAGAAAATCAGCAGCAAGCACCACTGGCCCCTGTTCCTGCCTTGCACACCTCACATCCCTCAGCCACCCTCTGGACTTCCGCTCTCTGTTTATGAAGAGTCCCATATGAGCCACACATTTCATAATTAGTTGATATAATTCGTTTATAAACCATTTTCATAACTTCAAAAGAAGCATTTTTTCATCATGTTTCTAGACTGAATTCTATTTCTACGTATCTTAGGAAATTTAATGACAAATCTGGTCCTTTGAGTGCAACAAAACTTCTACCATTAAACATGAGTACGAGAACAGTGCAATAGCTTTTCTTTTCTTTTAAATCAGTGTGGTTTAAATAGGAAAGTCCAGTTGTAAATTGATGCAGACTTTAAGAGAAATTAACAGCCACATGAATAGTTGAGATAATTCCACGAAGTTTGTCGATAAATATTTTCTCTGCAGAATCTGGCAGACATATGGAAATTCAGTTTTAAAATTTTCTGGAAAAAAATCAGGGAAGCTATTTGTATAATTTCCAGTAATATAACAAATTCCTAAGGGAAGCCTGCTTACTGTTAAAATTTTACTCAACTTTTGTGTATTCAGAGATACAATTAATCTGTGGGGAGAAGCTATTGAGAGTATATGTTCTCCAGGTGCAAATGATTTTCTGACTTATTTTTAGTGAATTTTTATAAAATAGATTGCAACAGATAGAGATACCTCCTCTTAGAAGAGGCATTTGCTAAGTACAATGTGATTTCCAGATGTCCAGTGCCATTTCTCCTGCCTTACAATGAGATGTCTCCTTTGAAAAACATGATCTGATTTTCAAGTAAAATTGAGTGAAAATTGAATATTTGTGTTTTCAACTTGCCCGCTTTCAACTTTCCCAGACTTTCTCCCTGGGTATTAAATATAGTATAGTATAGTATAGTATAGTATAGTATAGTATAATATAGTGTAGTGTAGTGTAGTATAGTATAGTACAGTGTAGTATATTTGGAAATTTAATCATATAATTTTTATCTGTTATGGATTGAATAGTGTCCCTTCCTCCCCACCAATTCATGTTAAAGTCCTAAACCCCAATTTGAATGCATTTGGAGATAGCACATTTTTTTATTTTTATTTTTTAAATTTTTCTTTAATGTTTATTTATTTTTGAGAGAGAGAGAGAGACAGAGTATAAGCAGGGGAGGGGCAGAGAGAGAGGGAGACACAGAATCCGAAGCAGGCTCCAGGCTCCCAGCACAGAGCCTGACGCGAGACTTGAATCCACGGACTGTGAGATCATGACCTGAGCCAAAGTCAGACACTTAACCAACAGAGCCACGCAGGCACCCCAAGATAGCACCTTTAAAGAGGTAATTAAGGTTAAGTGAGGTCATAAGTGTGAAGCCTGAATCCCACTAGATTTATGTCCTTGGAAGAAGAGGAAGAGACATTAGAGATCATTCTCTCCATGAGCATACAGAAAAAAAGATGTGACTCTATTGCCTAGGACAGCAGAGAGACATTGCATGAGAAAATCGGCAGTGGCCACCATTTATTACACATGCTGTGATTTTCCTGTGGATCTCCAAATAATTCTGGAGGTGGTTTATTCACACATGGCTTGAAGAGCTGCAGGAATATTGATGCGCAGCAGATCCAGACCACAGATATTTGGCCATTGCTGAGAACAGATTTACCAATGGGACTTTCCCAATTTCTTTCTTCTAATTTTTTTCAGATCAGCTGTTTGCTTCTATGTGCTCTGTAACATTCAGTTTTGTTTACAAATTTGTCCTTTTGGATTAATCCTTGTGCCAGCCACTGTGAAGAATTATAAAGAAAATGAGACTTCCAGACTTCATATGGAAGATATGCATACTTAGTTGAAAACCTTCCACACGCCCCATCTGAATGAAAGTAGGACAAAAAAGGTATGGAGTTGTAGTGAGAAAAGGAGAAAATGACAAAGAAGAAGCATCAGTTAAATTTGGGGGCATGGAAGACTGGGGAGGGGATTATGAGGCAAGGAAATGCTATTTCTTTTTCTTTTCTTTTAAAAAAAATTTTTAATGTTTATTTATTTTTGAGAGCGAGAGACAGAGAGAGACAGAGAGAGAGAGTGTGTGTGTGCAAGTGGGGGAGGGGTAGAGAGAGAGGGAGACACACAATCTGAAGCAGGCTCCAGGCTCTGAGCTGTCAGCACAGAGCCCGACGCAGGGCCCGAACCCACAAACCGCAAAATCATGACCTGAACCGAAGTCGGACACTCAACTGACTGAGCCACCCAGGAGCCCCACATTTTTTTTCTTTTTAATAAGCATTTAGGGCTATTTGAGTTTTTGTTGTTAAAATAGTTATATTATTTTGATAAGATATTAATTAAATTTAAAAAAAAATAATTATGAACACAAGTCTTGCCTTCCAAGAAAGTTAATTCAATAGAAACTATTTCTTTAGTTGGGCATTTCCTGAGTTTTAAGTTTGAGTTACATGCTATGGAAGAGGCAATCACCCTATCACTGAATCTTCTAATGACACGAAGGTTGTTGTGCCTTCCAAGAAGCCATTAGAGCCCACATCTTGTCACCTTTCCCATGATTTGTCTAAAGCAGCTTAATACCTATGGAAGCCCCTCTGAGACTCCTTTGCCTTTCTTGCAAATTCCCACGAAGGACTTAATGTTGGGTATTCCTGGCTTTTCTGGGGAAGAAGCAAAAGAGTATTCAGGGATTACAGTGGTGACTGTCAGAGAAGAAGAGGCACACTTCCATGCTATGCATGGGCTGTCCCCACTCCTGTTCGCTTGCTACATGCAATCCTGGCAATACATCTTGGCCCTGACAACACACCTCAGAGACAATTGTCACAGGTTAAAATTTATAGTCACAATTCATATGTGTTGAAGTGTGACTTCAACTTTCCTAAGAGCACTTCTTTCTGCTTGGTGGAAAACACTTAATATTGCCACTTTTAGGTAAGACTTGTTCAAAATATTTGCTTTCGCCACATTCTGTATGATACCATTCTTGATAAAAACCCTCAACAAAGTAGGGATAGAGGGAACATACCTCAACATAATAAAAGCCATATATGAAAGAACCACAGCTAATATCATCCTCAATGGGCAAAAACAGAGAGCTTTTCCTCTAAGGTCAGGAACAAGACAAGGATATCCACTCTCACCATTACTATTTAACATAGTACTGAAAGTCCTAGCCTCAGTAATCAGACAACAACAACAACAAAATAAAAGGCATCCAAATTGTCAAGGAAGAAGTAAAACTTTCACTCTTCACAGACAACATGATACTGTATGTAGAAAACCCAAAAGACTCCACTAAAAAAATTGCTGGAACTGGGGCACTGGGGTGGCTCTGTGGTTAAGCATCCAACTCTTGATTTCAGCCCAGGTCATAATCTAATGGTTCATGAAACTGGAACCCAGAGCAGGCTGGGCACTGACATCTTGGAGCCTGCTTGGGATCTTCTCTCTCTCTCTCTCTCCTTTTCTCTCTCTCTCTCTCTCTCTCTCTGTCTCTTTTTCTCTGCCCCCTCCTGATCTCTCTCTCTCTTTCTCTAAATAATTAAATAAACTTAAAATAATTGCTAGAACTCATACACAAATTCAGTAAAGTTGTAACATTCAAAGTCAATGTACAGACATTTGTTGCATTTCTATACACCAATAATGAAACAGCAGAAAGAGAAATCAAGGAATCAATACCATTTACAATTGCACCAAAAACCTTAAGATACCTAGGAATAAGCTTAACCGAAGAGGTAAAAGATCTGTACTCTGAAACTATGAAAACACTTATGAAAGAAATTGAAGAGGACACAAAGAAATGGAAAAAAAATTCCATGCTCATGGATGGGAAGAATAAATATTGTTAAAATGTCTATATGACCCAAAGGAATCTACACATTTAATGAAATGCCTGTTAAAATACCACCAGCATTTTTCAAGAGTTAGAACAAACAATCCTAAAATTTGAATGGGACCACAAAAGACTGTGAATAGCCAAAACAATCTTGAAAAAGAAAAGCATGGCTAGAGATATAACAATTCTGAGCTTCAAGCTATATTACTAAGCTGTAATCATCAAGATAGTATGGCACCAGCACAGAAACAGACACATAGATCAATGTAACAGAATAGAGAAACCAGAAATGGACCCACAACTATATGGTCAATTGATCTTTGACAAAGGAGGAAAGAATATCCAATGGAAAAAAGACAGTCTCTTCAACAAATGGTGTTGGGAAAACTGGACAGAAACACAAAAAGAATGAAACTGGACCAATTCTTATACCATACACAAAAATAAATTCAAAATGTATTAAAGACCTAAATGTGGGACAGTAAACCATCAAAATCCTAGAGAGAAGCATAGGCAGCAGCCTCTTTGACCTCGGCTGGAGGAACTTCTTACTAGACACATCTGTGGAGTCAAGGGAAACAAAAATAAAAATGAATTATCAGAACTTTGTCAAGATAAAAATCTTCTGCAAAGCAAAGGCAACAATCAACAAAACTAAAAGGCAAACTGCAGAATAGGAGAAGATATTTGCAAACAACATACCTAATAAAGGGTTAGTATCCAAAATCTATAAAGAATTTATCAAACTCAACACCCAAAAAACAAATAACACAGGGGCACCTGGGTGGCTCAGTCAGTTAAGTGTCCAACTCTTGATCTCGGCTCAGGTCATGATCTCATGGTTCACGAGACCGAGACCTACATCAGGCTCCACACTGACAGCATAGACCCTACTTGGAATTTTCCCTCTCCCTCTCTCCTTCCTCTCGCCTGCTGGCACACACACTCTCTCAAAAATAAATAAATAAAACTTTAAAAACAACAACAAATAATTCAGTTAAAAAATGGGCAGAGACATGAATAGACATTTTTCTATAGAAGACATACAAGTGGCTAACAGACACATGAAAAGATGCTCAACATCACAAACCATCAGGGAAATACATATCAAAATTACAATGAGATACCACCTCATACCTGTCAGAATGACTAAAATTAACAACACAGGAAGCAGCAGATGTTGGCAAGAATGCAGAACCCCCTTGCACTGTTGGTAGGAATGCAAACTGGTGTAGCCACTCTGGAAAGCAGTATGGAGGTTCTTCAAAACAACTAGAAATAGAACTACCCTATGACCCAGCAATTGCACTTCTAGGCATTTACCCAAAGGACTCAAAAATACTGATTCAAAGGGGTACATGCACCTCAATGTTTATAGCAGCATTATTAACAATAGCCAATCTAAAGAAACAGCCCAAATGTCCGTTAACTGATGAATGGATAAAGAAGATGTGCTTTATTTATACAGTGGAACATTACTCAGCCAGAAAAAAGAATGAAATGTTGCCATTTGTAACAATGTGGGTGAAGCTAGATAGAGTGTATTATGCTAAGCAAAATAAGTCAGCCAGAGAAAGACAAATACCATATGATTTCACTCATATGTGGAATTTGAGAAACATAACAGATGAACATAGGAGAAGGAAGAAAAAAAGAGAGGGAAGCAAACCATAAAAGACTCTTAACTATAGAGAACAAACTAAGAGTTGTTGGAGGAGAGGTGGGAAGGGAAAGGGCTAAATGGGTGATGAGTATTAAGGAGGGTACTTGTGATGAGCACTGGGTGCTATATTTTACTCCTGAAGTCAATACTATACTATATGTTAACTAACTAGAATTCATTTATTTATGTATTTATGTATTTATTTATTTATTTTAAGTTCATTTATTTATTTTGAGAGAGAGAGTGCACGAGTGGGGAAGAGGCAGAGAGAGGAGAGAAAGAATCCCAAGCAGGCTCTGCGCTGTCAGAACAAAGCTTGATGTGGGGCTCAAGCTCACAAACCATGAGATCGTGACCTGAGCAGAAGTCAGATGCTTAACCGACTTAGCCACCCATGCGCAGGGACAGAGAGAGAGAGAGAGAGAGAGAGAGAGAGAGAGAGAGAGAGAATCTTAAGCAGGTTCCATGCCTAGTGTAGAGCCTTACACAAGGCTTGATCTCATAACTGTGAGATCATGACCCGAGTTGAAATCAAGAGTTGGACACTTAACTGAACCACCCAGGTGCCCCTGTGTTAGGTGTTCAGTTTGATAAGTTCTTCATAGATTTTGGATACTAACCCTTTATCAAATATGTTCTTTGGAAATATCTTCTCCCATTTTGTAGTTTGCCAGGTTCCCCCAAGGCTTTTGAATTCTAATGATCAAATTTAGATCTAATGATTCTAATGGTCAAAAATAATGTGTTGTAGAGAAGCAGACCCCAGGGTAGGCTTGGAATAAAGTATTAGCAATTGTGTTAGTGTTTGTAGATGGACCTGCCATATGTTGTTAGGTGTTTTGAGTAAGTCTATCATTTGAAAATTTATTATTTTACTTTTATTATTTTACTTATTTATTATTTTATAAAATTTATTATTTTATAGGGGATGGAGTCCTTTTCTATTCTGACTGTGCAAAGACCTTTGGTTGGGATGCATGTATTCTGGAATCACTAGATAATGGGAAAGTTTGCCAAGTTCCATCATTGCATGTGTAGCTTGGGGTCAAATCTGTTTTCCCTTAATGTTCAATTTCCTTGTAAAGACAACCCTAGCCTCCAGAAATCCCCGTGCAATTTTCTTTGTGAAAGATAACATTTACAACAATTGTTTAGTTCACCCTGCAGTTCACCTGGAGTTCAATTCCATCATTGGGTTTTGGAGCTACTCACATTATACAAGAAGCGTGTTTACATCCTTTCAAAGGAGCACAGAATATTTTTAACAGATTGATAGTGACTTGATAAATTGATATCAGGTTCCAAGGATATGAACATTAATGCTAATTTATTTTCATTTTTGAACTGGCAATATTTATTACCAGAAACATACAATGTAGAAAATTTAAGTGGAAAATGGAGATAATATGTCAGCATACTTAAGCCTAAATGAAAACATTATGGATATAATGAGGAATGAATTATTGCTCTCTAATTAATCTAAAAGGTAGTTTCACTTTGAAAATTATTGTCAATTACAGTGAAACTTAACTCATAAAACATTGCAGAATGCTTTCCCACTTTGTTACAAAAAAAATTACCTGTTATTTTGAGGTTTCCCAGGGGACAAGATTTTTATTAAATCTCAGGGACAACATGATATGCTAAGTTTTGATTAGAACACAAAATTAGCAATTGTTTTAGTGGTCATGGTTGTACCTGATGTATGTGGCTAAATATTCTCATTGAGTCCATTGTCTGTAAATTTATTTTTTTACATTAGTTTATATTTAATTAATTAATTATTTTTTTAATCTTAGAGAGAAAAAGCGTGAGTAGGGGAGAGGGGCAGAGAGGGAAAAGAGAGAGAAAGAGAGAGAGAGGAGAGAGAGAATCTTAAGCAGTTTCCATGGTCAGTGTAGAGCCTGATAAGGGCTCATTCCCATGACCCTGGGATATGACCTGAGCCAAAATCAAGAATCAGACACTCAACCAACTGAGCCACCCATGCGCCCCAATTTTTTGTCTCTTAATTTTATCTCCATTCCTCTATTTCTTTCCTTAAGATAGTTTTACGGATGAATGAACAAGGGGTTGTGTCTTAAGCGCCTTAGTGGTAGAGAGGCAAATGGTAGTTAGACCATTGAGCTAGACCTTGAATGCTTGCTGCCTGAGGTTCGTTGGTATCTGGAATGATAATACTTGTTCATGAACAGATAGTCCCTATAGGCCTTCCTTACTCTGTAGCTGGTGAAATTGAGGTCCCTTATTTCTGAGAGAGAATAGACCATATGCCCTTCACTAATTCAGATTCCTCTCGGTTCTTGTTGGATTTGCCACATATTCCATTCAGTCCCCTTGGCTTATTTCTCCATTCCAGAACATCAGGCCTGTGGCAGTCCTGCAGGCTCTTCCATGAGTCTCTAAACCACTCAGAAAGTGAGTCAGGCTCAGGTGTGCTAGCCAGCTTTTCTCAGTATGACCATGCTGCTCTGTTCTCTGAATTAGCTTGGGCTGAGATGCATCAGCACTGAGGCTAGGCCTCCCTGCAGTGATCTCCTGATACCCAGACTGGGCAGTTGTGCATTAGCTCTTTGCTCTCTGAGCCTCCCTTCAATTTATTCAGCACACACCCAGAGATGGGAAATCAGAATGCACACTGTCACACTTCTTTCATTTTCACCCTTCATCATACTATTCTAAATATCAGAAGCAAAATGTACCTTATTACATTCTTTTGCAATGTTTCTAACCTCCTCCATCCTCCTTCCTTTAGTAGATGGCTGACTGGCTTTTACACAGTTGTAAGGGTCAAGTATATGGGAAAACAAAAGCAAAACCAAAGCCAACACACAAAAAATATTTTTATTGTAACTTCTACATATTTAAAAATAATATAAAGTGATATTTCCTTCTAATTCCTTTTAATTTTTTCACTAGCAGAAGAATAAATCTAGTATAAAACCTGTACATCAATGAAAGAGGATGTAAATCATATTATGGGGAAGTATTAACACCAATTGCTTTTTCATATAGTCTTGTGTATTTCTGAAACATGGTGCAAATGAACAACAATTCATTCCTCTTTAGATAAATGTCTCTTTAAATACTGAAGTGAAAAAAAATAGTCTGCATTAGTTATAACGTTCAATGAAAACTTCATTGTTCATATTAATTGTATTCAATATGAAAACTGGATGGTAATAACTTCTGTAGATTGAGAAACTGGAATGGAGTTAGGAAGAGAAAAACTTCAGTATTATCTGTAATATTTAATTGCTTGAAATATCTAAAGCAAACATGACAAAATATTTGGAGGTGATAAGGTGAGTGTTAAACACATGATTGTTACTTTTTCTCCATATTTCTCTGTATTTTTTGCCTCATGAAAAATAATTTGAAAATGACATGCAAGTAGTCTAAAGTTAGTTTACAATTATTCATTGTTCACTCTGATAATGATTTAACAATTAGGCAATGAAAATGTAAAACAAGAAAGTGAAATTAAGAGCTAAAGAAAAATTCAGGAATTTTGTTTTTTCATACTTTGCCGCAATTATCTGAAATAATAAAATCATGAATTTTCACATTTTTTCCACTGAATTTCCTAACACTTTAATGATTCTAGTTCAGTTTCCTTTGATTTATGCAACTAACCAGTGACAAAAGACAAAGCCGACCAACCTTGTATCCACATGATGCCAAACATTTGGATGGAAAATTCACTTAATCAGCTAAGCATTTCAAAAGATCTAAATTTTTGACACTGTGTAGACAAAAATCCAGATGACTAAGGGACTTCTGTAACTTATCTAAAGATTTTTGTATAATACTCAAAATTTTACCCAAGCCCCCAGAACTTGAAGTGTATAGTTTTGTGGTAAATTTTATTAAAATTAATGGGGTGCAAATAAATTAAAATATATTTTATGGCCTGCACTCTCAAATCAACAAATTTATTGACATCTTGTAATATTTACACACCAAGAGTGTCTTTAAAACAAGTACGTCAGATGCCTGACTGAAAGAAGAGGTGCCAAATGAATGTTCATCAAGAATTTGAGTTCCATCATTAAATTGCCTCATCACAGTTTAATCCCATGACAGCCTAATTATCTAATGTTCCATTTGTTTTTTGATTAATTTGGTAGTTTCAAGCCATGCTGTTATGAAATCTAGCAATGAAACAAAAGAAACCCATATTAACCATTCACAAGGTAACGAAAGTGTCTGGAAAAGGTTATTTACCCAGTAAACTTTATATTTTCTTTATTTTTTGGTTAGCACTATAACCATTTTCTTATGTACATGCTCTGGTATAACTGGGGTATCTGGTATATCTGGAAATGCTGGGAGGCTGAATCATTTTTATTTATTTTGTTTAAAATTTTAATTTTTACACTATGCGTGAAAAACCCAGGGGGAAACATACTAAGAAGGAAATAAAGACATGCAGAAGTCAGGAAAACTTAAAGAAATGTTATTATAGCTATTAATTTATAAAGTCATGATTGTAACCACCTTGAGAACATAATGAGAAGTTCAAAAAGGAGGATTTTAGGTTTTTAAAAAATAATGTATGGATTTCCCAGCACATTATACTATAAAAAATACACATAACAATCAATGGCGTTTTCATATACTTTAAATGCTTATAAAATAGAATATATGAATCTATAACATTCTATTATAGAATGGAAAGTATGCTTAAATATAAGGGGATTTTTTTTAGAATGGAAGAAAAGTTATGCTAACATTGAATGAAATTTATAAAGTCATAGAAGACATTTAGTATCACTTTCTTTAATGTTTATTTTTTATTTTTGGAAGAGATAGAGCATCAACAAGGGAGTTGCAGAGAGAGAGGGGGACAGAGGATCTGAAGCAGGCCCTGAGCTGACGGTGATGAGCCCAATGCGGGGCTTGAACTCATGAACCTTGAACTCATGAACTGTGAGATCATGACCTAAGCAGAAGTCAGATGATCAACTGACTGAGACACCCATGTGCCCCTGATGTTTAGTTTCACTTTAACTATACAGTCAACAGACCAGAAGAGATCTTAAGGTTTCTCATGCCTCATACCTGTTCTTTTTCTTTGTGCTCATTCACTGGCTGTTTTTGGGGGGGGATATTTTGTTTGTTTGTTTTTTAAATTTTTCCAGAGAGAGCACGTGCGAGCAGGGAAGAGGGGGAGAGAGAGAGGAGAATCTTAAGCAGACTCCATGATCAGCATGGAGCTTTATGCAGGGCTCAATCCTGGGATCATGATCTGAGCCAAAATCAAGAGTCCTCCACTCATCTGACTGAGCAACTCAGGCGCCCTACTGACTGTTTTAAAATACAAATGCTGGGACGCCTGTGCGGCTCAGTAGGTTAAACGTCGGACTTCGGCTCAGGTCATGGTCTCGTGGTTCCTTTGAGCCCCGGGTGGGGCTCAGTTCTGACAGCTCAGAGCCTGAAGCCTGCTTCGGATTCTGTGTCTCCCTCTCTCTCCGCCATTCCCCTGCTCATGCTCTGTCTCTCAAAAATAACTAAACATTAATACATACATACATACATACATATGCTAAATAGAAATTCATGGGCTGTCTGTTGATTATTTGCATTTTTTTAAGGAGAGCCATATCATTGATAATATAACAATCCTTTTTGTTTCTTTGTTTTTGTAAAAAAAAAAAAAATAGGGTCATTTTGATTCTCTAGGCCTCCTTTTCCCATCCAAAACTGAAGAGTTGAACTACATTATCTTCTAGATCCCTCACATGTTTAAGTTCCAAGACTATATCTGACAATCTGTGAAGAGAAAGAAAGTTTATAAATTTCAATGTGCAAATGACAGAGAAAGTGAGACATGCGTGGGAAAGTATAAAAAAGATCAAGTACCTCCCTTCTAATAACTTATGTGCCATCCAGGTCACAAAGGAGCAAATAGTATAGACAACTACAGTTCAGTTGAGGGGAAGGAGACTGACAGAAAACACCATTAAAGGACTTTTCTGTCTTTAACATAGTCTGATCATAGATTAAGGCATAGGAGCACTTCATAAGCTTCCATGTGAGCCTCTTGCGATTACCTTGTTTTGCTTCAGGAAGCAGTATTATTTATTGGCTCCTTCTGATGTCTCCTTCCCCGAGTATGTAGAAATATATTGTCAGACATACAAATTGCATATCCACTCTTACTAAGCTCAAATAAAGAACCTAGTACAGGGCTTCCAGTTACATTCAGAGATGTATAGAGCCGGATGGAATATTATTTCCATTCTATAACAACAAAAACTTAGACAAACTATAAACTAACGATTTTTCTTGCACCCAGCAGAGCAAAAGTGGCAGGGCAGAAAACATCTGAAATTTGGAGAGACAGGTACCTGTGAGAAGAAATAAGATCCATGCATTTGCTTGCTTATCCCAGACAGAATGCCATATAATGTGGTAGGAAGATTAAAGTCGAAATTTTTAATCAGCCATTGAAGGCTGAGTTTAGGCTATTGTGAGAGCATGCAAACATAAGGAGAAGAAAGTTTGAGTAGCTATATTAATTTCAGATAAGCAGACTTTAGAACAAGAAAGATTATCATGGATATATTAGGATAAAGGGATCCATTCTCAAAGAAGACAAAACAATCTTAAGTGTATGTATACCTAAAAAGAGAGCTTTATTTGTTTTTTTTAAATATGAAATTTATTTGTCAAATTGGTTTCCATACAACACCCAGTGCTCATTCCAACAGGTGAAAATTGATCAATCCTAAAGGAGAATTAGACAAATCCACAATTATAGGTGGAAATGTCAAAATATCTCGTTCAGTGATTGATAGAATAAGTGGCAGAAAATCAGTAAGAGCAGAGATAAACTGAACTATAGGTAAGAAAATAATAATCAACTTTTTATAGAATCATTAAATATACTTGATTTGATTGTTTACTGCTATAAATACCTCCTGACAATTTTTATCTGTATCCAATAGATTCTGATATATCAGCTTATCATTATCATTTTTTCTTTCATAAATAAGTTTGCAACTCCTGTCTGTGTATCCTCTGTCAAACAAATAATTTTTACTGTGAGTGTGTGTGTGTGTGTGTGTGTGTGTGTGTTTTAAATTAGTAGGAAAGAAAATTTTTTCTTATTCATGTTTTGAAATTTATATGTTTAAAATGTATTCAGCTTGACTTCTGGCATAAAATATGTTCATTTTGGGGGGTAAATGTTCCATGTGTACTTGAAAAGAAGATATACATTTTCTCTTATTAAGGTTAAGATTTGCTTTACTGATTATGTTGTTTAGATATTCTATGTCATTACTAATGTTTTGTTGAATTCATCACACTTGAATTGAGCAAAGTATACTAAAATTTCCTATTATTGCGTTTCTTCTGTCTGTTTATCCTGGAAATTCATGTAGTTTCTGTCTTATAAAAGTTGTTTATAACTGGATGCATAAATATTCATAATTATATCTTTCTTATGAAACATAGCTTTAGCACCAGGAAGTTTCCTTTTTGCCCTTTTTTTAATGCTCTGTTACTTCATCAGATGTTAAAATTTCCACCTTTACTTTCTTTATATTTTATGCTGGTATATGTTTGTTCATCCTGTTATTTTAATAATTTTGAACTTCTTTGTTGTAGGTGTGTCTCTTGGATAGCTTTGGAATTTGCTTTGTTGACAAATCTGAACATTTTTACTTTTGATAGATATGTGTTGCCAGTTTAGGTTTGTTGACAAGATTAATGCATTTGGCTTCAGTTCTGCAATATCGTATTTTGTTATATTTATATGATGAATATAAATATATTTATATGATGATTTTTATATATTTATATGTTGATATAAATATATTTTTTATGTAATTTCATATATTTGTTGTTACTCTCTTAAAAAAATTTTTTAATAGTTATTTATTTTTGAGAAAGAGAGAGACAGAGCATGAGCAAGAGAGGGGCAGATAGAGAGGGGACACAGAATCCAAAGCAGGCTCCAGGCTCTGAGCTGTCAGCACAAACCCCGACGCGGGGTTCGACTCGGGGTTTGAGCTGAAGTCAGATGCTTACCTGACTGAGCCACCCAGTTGCCCCTCTTTTTGTTTTATTATATCGTATTTAGAAAAGTTTGTTTTCCTGTCCTAATATCAACCAGTATATTAATTCTTTTATATGATACTTTCAGTGCCAATCCTCTTGAAGACTACTAATGTATTCCCCACGTGTAGAAGAAAAATGAGCTAGTACTATGTTATACCCTACTTCTCAGGCAGTCTAATCTCAAGCAATATGTGGAAATCAGTGAGCTTGTTCTACTTTTCATGCACACTCCCAATTTTTACACCATTGTTGTAGTTGTACAACTTCTACATTATCAGGGATTATAGTTATCATATACCATTCTATTTCCCTCAAAGTCATCATCTAGTCTTTGTTCTACGGGTAAATGTAAATTCTATGGCCATACCCAGTCTTCTATGCTAATGTATTTCTGATCATTTGGGTTTTTGAAGCCTATTCTCAAGTAGATTATTGAGGAAGCTCATATGGAAACAATATTTCCTTTGTTATTTCATATTCCTCACAGTTTTTCAGTTCATACAAGAAGGTCAGTTTGACTGGATAAAGAAATTCTTCATTGACAACTTTTTTTCTTGAAATCTTACATATGTTAATCCATTGTATTCTAGTATAAAACACTGATCTGGGAAGATCTGGAGTCAATATATATTTTTTTCATTATAAGTAACTTGATGTTGGTGACTGGACTCTCAAGATTTTCAGTTAATCGTTTTAATAAAACATATTGCTGTCTGATATATTTCACTTAGCATAATGCCCTCAAGGTCCATCCATGTTGTTGAAAATGGCAGGATTACCTTATTTTTTTATATATGAATAATATTTCATTATATAATAGTCTATTCTATATATATATAATATTTATATTTTTCTTTATACTTTTTTAAAATTTTCTTTATTCATCCATTGACTGATGGACACTTAGGTTGCTTCCATGTCTTGGCTATTGTAAATAATGCTGCAGTGAACATGGAGGTACGTATTTTTTTGAGTTAGTGTTTTCATTCTCTTCAGAAAAACACCCAGAAGTAGAATTGCTGGATCATGAGGTTGTACTATTTTTAATTTTTTGAGGAATCTCTATACTGTTTTCCATAGTGGCTACCCTAATTTACCATCCCACCAATAGTGCACAAGGGCTCTCTTTTCTCCTTAGCCTTGGCAACAATTGCTGTTTCTTGTCTTTTTGGTAATAGCCATTTTAACAATGTGAGATGATATCCCATTGTGACTTTGATTTGCATTTTCCTGATGATGGTGATGTTGAGCATCATCTCACGTGCTTGTTGGCCATCTGTGTCTTCTTTGGGAAAATGTCTATTCAGAGATCTGCATAAATCCTTTGCCTACTTTGTAATCTATGCTGTCCTTTATACATGCTGTCCTACTGAATAGTTGGATGGTCTTCAACACCTCAAATCAGTAAGTCTCCCAGTCTCTGAAATGAGGCTTTGTGTGAATTTTAGGCACACCTTCAATGCCCAGCCAGGCATCTGACAACTCTGCCTTAGCTTTCACTGCCTGATTTCACAGAGGCTCAAGGTCAGTCCGAAGTGAGATCTTAAAGATTTGTCACATATTTTTCTTCAGAGTGCATGTAGGCCTGGTCATGGACACATTCCCACACATGCATGTGGCCTTGAAGGGTCCCAGGAGTATACCAAACAAAGCCTTTCAAACTTCCTATGACCATCTCATTCCTTACCTTCTCTTTTTAAAATATTTTGATTAGTCTATTGTTTTCCCAAACTATTTACTACTGTCTTAGGTATCCACAATATAGATAGTCATCTGTAATATACTTTTGATAACACCCCCACAGGGAAAAGCTTTTGGGCAGAGAGAGGGAGAAGAAGGCTTTTCACATTAGGTAAGCTCTGAGTCAGGTCAAATAGGGATAGTTTTGCAAATAAGGGTCTTCCAGTGAACCATCAGGCAGGAAAAATAATGACTGTTCTTTGAGGATAAGGTTTTAAAAAACCTTTAGCCTCCTTCCAGGTTCTCCCAGGCTGCTGTTTTTCATATGAATGTGAGTTGTTTTTCAAGACTACTATGAAGCTGGAGAATGGGGGATTGGACTTGTGCAAGTTGAATTTCCAGAGTTCTGAAAAAGTTGATTCTGACAAAATTTCTTTTTGCCAGGTTTTTTATTTCTTTTCTGGAGGAGAAAATTTTCAGAAGTCCCTGTTCTGTCATTTTTACTGACATCCAGAGCCACTGGCCTTTAAGGCACCATGTGGACTTGTCCACTGAGCTTACTGGTAGCAATCTGGGTAGATCGACACCTAAGAGGTTTTCCGATAATTATTTGCTCAGTTTTAGATTCCAGGAACTTCCCACATATATAGGATGGGTTTGGGAAGAGATGCCCTAATGTTGGTTAAGATTGAATTGAGTCAAAGAAAATACTGACTGAGTCAAAGTCAGATTTAACTGAGTCAAAGAAAATAAAGTTACAACATTTCTTATATATTTGATATTTGAGATGGCAATTAATATGTTATACTAGCCCCCAGCTGGTTCCTTATGTCTTGTGTGTCTTCCTCTCCAAATCTATTTCACATCTTAATGACTGGTTAATCTTCTAAAAACCCCTAATGTCATCATAACATTTCCCTTTATTTTCCCATTAAATACAGCAATGGTTTTCTTCTGAGAGCTAGAGAGGGTTTCAAGAACACCCCCCACTAACGCACACACACCCCATGCCATGCAAAGAGTGCTTTCATCAGTTTTATATACTGTTTCAACATATGGTGGCTGAATGCTAAAAAAAATAATAAGTTAAAAATGATTACTTTACTGCATTTGTTCTCTCAAATAAGAATGAACTGGTGAATTTCATACAAAGCCAAATTCCCTAGCTTCAGCCTCAGAGATTCTTAAGGAGTAGATTTATGTGGGTTCCAACTATTTTTAATAAAGTAAGTTGGTGATTATGATGCAAGTGGTCTTCAGACATTCATTTGGAAAACCCAAAAATCAATTTACAAGAAGAATCAAAAGATTGGCATTCAAAATGCCTCCTGAATTGATCAAGTCTACCTTTGCAACGGTGCAAGTGGCAGTTCTCCCGAGACTGTCTGTTGAATGTGTTTTGTTCAGGCTGTTCCTTGGCCGATTTTTTGCCTCCATCTGACATGCATTATCCTTTTTTTACGCTTGACTTCATCCTACCCTTCCTTAAGTTCAGCTCAAATTTCACCCTCTTCATTTTACTGACACTTAGCTAACCTAGCCTCCAGTGATCAGAAGGATGAATTGGGTTAAATGCTACTGTTTCCCTAAATAAGAGCAATGATTGCTTAGTTTCAAATTTTCTGATTTCATCACCTTATTGAAGAGTTTGATCATGACTGCTTTTCCTTCCCTTAAATAGCTGGGAACTTTAGTGTGGTCTGTCAGCAGAACTTGCCTGAGACTGTAAGTCATGGAGACAATCCCAATCCAAAGATGCGTGTAGGGGCAACGGGAGCTCAAAATCCAGGTGAACAGTTTCCCTCAGATGGCAACCTGATGGAGTAGAGAGGCAAAATCCAAACAGAAAGAAACTGATAGAAATCAGGAGTTCTGGAGAGTAAGTTCTCAGTAAAAGAAAAAGCCATGCCTGCATCTGAACTATAAGTCCCATTTTTGCAGAGGCTGTAAGGACTGGGCACAGGTGGAGGCACCATTAGAGGCACAGCAACAGAGAGAATTATAAATGATAAGTTAAACTTCTTTGTTCTTATTAAAAAGGATAAGAAAGCCAGAAGACCACCTCTGAAGGACGACAAGTTGCTATTTTAAGCTCACTCCTACAGAGACTATCTTCATCTGAGTTTTGGTTCTTTACCCTCTGCCTTCAGTCTAATCTTCTAAATTCCTCAAGTATTAGAAGATAGCCAGAAAAACATAAGGAGCAATCTTATGCTCTGTTGATGTCTACAATTAGGTCAAAATAAACATATGTGTCTTCCATTTAAATATAAATTACTGGGGCGCCTGGGTGGCGCAGTCGGTTAAGCGTCCGACTTCAGCCAGGTCACGAGCTCGCGGTCCGTGAGTTCGAGCCCCGCGTCGGGCTCTGGGCTGATGGCTCAGAGCCTGGAGCCTGTTTCTGATTCTGTGTCTCCCTCTCTCTCTGCCCCTCCCCCGTTCATGCTCTGTCTGTCTCTGTCCCAAAAATAAATAAACGTTGAAAAAAAAATTTAATAAAAAAAAATAATAAAAAATAAAAAAATAAATATAAATTACTGACAACATAGAGTTGTGTGACCATAGAGTGTGACCAATTGTACTAATTCAACATTATAAGATATAAATTATTTTTTGTAATTAATATACAGGACATCTTCATGTGATCGAAAGAGCTTATTTATTTTCTTCCTCCTACAAAACTGCTTTTTGGTATAATTTAAAATTATCTAGACATACAAAGATAAAACATTATAAAACCTGACTAGCTAACAAAAGCATTAGTATTTTTTTTCTTAAATCACTTGATTCTATTTGATGATGCTTTTTATATAGTTTACATAGATCAGTATATATATGTATATATTTACATATGTGTATACATAAATATATGTTTATTTATTTCAAAGTATAAGCATAGTGAGACAACATAGAAATGTTACCATGGATTACTTTTCTCTTGTACTCTCAATTTCAACCTTGGGTTTTAATCACATTCTTTCTTAATATCAAATGAATGTTGGGTGGTGTTTATCTTTTCTTTCTTAATGTCATTAACATATTAGATAATTACAAAAAATAGTATGTATTATATATAGATAAATACATTCAATAAATAAGAGGTATATAGTGAATGAAGAATTTTTATGGTAATTAAAGGCCTTTAAATACAAATAACAATGGATAGAAAAATCTTAGCACAGGTATGTTTAATATGTAATTAAAATCCAGTATTATACAAGCACATACACACAACACCTCAGAATGTTAACTCCTCAGAAGTTCAGAGACTATGTTTTGGATTGAGATTGACAAAAAGGCTGTTTGGTTTTTCATTTCTTTTCATTTATTTATTTATTTATTTGCTGAGAACATACTAGGTGCTAAGTAAACATTATAAGCAAAGTCCCTATCTTCATGGAACTGTGTTTCTGCTGGGGGGAAACATGGAAACAAGTAGACAATGTTAAAAATGATAATATTCCAAATGTTTTTCAGGGTTATGAAGAAAATACAGGTGGGTAGTGGAATATATAGGGAAAAAAATGACTGAAGTATGCAGCATTTTAAGTATAGTGATAGGAAAACTATTTGAGAGGTATCTCCTCCATACTCCGCAATACACCAAGCCGTTAGACATGTGAGAATAGGAGGGAACCTACTCTAAGCAGAGTGGACCCCAAGTGTAAACAGCCAGGGGCAAAAACAAGTTCGGGCATTTGAGAAGAAGAAAACTAAATAGCTGGTTTCTAGTGAAGCAGTCTGTAAGAAATGATGTAAAAAAATAGGCAGAGTCTGGATAATCTAGAGCTCTGTGAGTTCTGGTAATATTTGACTCTACTCTAAGTCATGAGAAGCAGCAGGAAGGTTTTAAGCAAGAGAGTAAAATAATCTGATGATAAACCACGTGAGCTAGAGTGCAGGCAGTAAACCATCTGGTTTGGCTTTAGTAGGTGTATCAGATCATCCGTCCTAAATTCTCTTCTTCTTTATCTTGTTTTAACTGTATCCAGAGCCAAACAGAGGACTGTGGACAGGCTAACCTCTTTTGAAGAACATAATGGTTTAAAGGAATCTGTTTCTTTTGGAGACTATTGAGGACCATAAAATGTTTGAATATTGGTAGATTGCCCATGAAAGCATGATTGCCAAAGGATTTTAAAATGCATATCAGGAACAAAATGTTCCTTTATCCAAGGAATGGAGAAGAGAAAAAGTGCAATCTGTCTCTTCTATTGGAGCCTCCTATGTTCTCTTTATTTATGTATTTATTAGTTATTCTTAAGTAGGCTCCACACCCAACGTCAGGCTTGAACTCATGACCCTGAGATCAAGAGTCATATGCTCTACGGACACAATCATCTAGGCATCCTTTTTTTTTTTTCCAGTTAGTATATCGTTTAATCAGTAGAATTCATATCATGGTTGAAAGATGCATTTAGTTTTAGTCATGTATTTCATAATAAAAGCCAAACTAATGAGAGAAACTGCAAGTAAATTATAGTTCTCTCTTTTTCAATTTTCCTCTTTTTCAATGATCTTCCTTTTTTTCGTGAGAAAATGGATTTTGTTTGTTCTTTCGGACTACTAATAGAAATTGAGTTTCTCAATTTCATTTAAATTGTGTACATATATCCATTTTATCCAAGTGCTTTAGTTTTTTTTTTTTCAATGATCTTTTGATAGAGGGTAAGTTCTCTTCTTTCCTTAGAGATTCAAAAGCAAGTAGTAAGGCAGACAATTTCACTTTACTTTGGAAGGAATAAAATTTAGATTAAAATGTTATTTATTACTGTCATGTTACTATGCCCTAGAGCCAAAAATATCAATGATAAAGATGATTACGTAAGCACTTCTGCATATTTGCAAATAATTAGATAGTGTTTTTAGAATATTATCAAATCAGTTAAATAACATTAGAAATAATCAAAATGTTTGTGGAATTCTTTAAGTATAAAGCATTTGGCTTTTTAAAAATATATTTGATCTGATTGCCTAGAAAATTTGAACAAACATTATCTCTGGCCATCTCCTTAGTATTTTTGGAAAAATTACACACATATATTTAAATTTTTTGATTAATTACTTTATTATTTTATGAAAATTAGACATGCTTATGATAATCATTTAAGAAATATGTAAAACTATGCTTTTAAAAAAGTCAGTCCATTTCTAATTAGTTAGAAACAAAAATGGAATATACAGAATTTTATCCAGAATCTCTATTTCCTCTGTCTTTCTCCCTTTCTCTCTCTCTCTATCTCTCTCTCTCTCTCTCTCTATATATATATATATATACATATATACATATATATATTCTCTCATATATATATTCTCTCTATATATACATATATATAATATGTATATATTATATACATAGTGTATGTATGTATATATTATATATATATAATATAGATGATAGATTACATATAAATAGTACAAGAAATAATAAGCCATATAAAATATAATGTATATTTTAATGAAAATAAAACCACAAGATACATTCTGTTTTAATTTAAAAAATACTGAAATTTTGTTGAATTTAGCCAAAGAAGTTAGTAAAGGAATTGTTAAATTTCAAATAAATTTTTATTCCAACAATCCTTCTAGGATTAATAAATCCTAGAAGATCCTTCTAAGACTAATTGAAAAGATTGTGAACAACTTCAAAGTTGGTGACTTTTTAAGCTACATATTTCAACAATAGACAGAATCAGTTGACTATCTTGCCAAAAAGAATAGGAAATATCCCCATTTAAGTTTTCCCAATTTATCCTCCCTACAATTCCAATTCTCTCTGACTTTGATATATTTTACTTTTATATTCTCTTGTGTAGCCATAATTTCCACAATTTTTTGTACTAATCTGAAATACACCATGAGTGCATTTTGCTATGGTTTCTCCATTTCAGAGTTCCTTATTAGATTTATCCTTTATTTTGGTTTTCATTTATTGCCAGTTTAATTTGCCAGTTTATTTTCTTTCATGTTCCAAAGAAGTACCCACAGGTGTTGCTTTTCCTGAGTTCTTGAATGCATCTGAATATTCTCTTGTTTCTAAGTTGTAGGAAACTTAGTTGAATTTAACAGCTGCTTGACATTTGCTTCCATGCATACATTTATTCAGCATTATTAATTGAGCTTCTAGTATGTGCCAGGCACTGAGGGTGCAGAGTGAACAACACAGCCAACGCTCATGCCCTTGTGAAGCCTACAGTCTACTGTGGACAGAAAGACAGGCAAATATATGAATTTAATATCATGGTATGTGTTTGGAGGGAGAAAAAGTAGGGTAATGTGATAAGGTAACTGTGAAACATTTTAAGTATGATGATTAGGCAGTGTCTCCTTGGAGATGCCGTTTGGATTGAGAAAGTAGGGTGAAGAAGAACCTGCCATGTGGAATCAGTTGGAAGGCAAGTGTACAGAACCTATGGAAGGAAGGAAGGAAGGAAGGAAGGAAGGAAGGAAGGAAGGAAGGAAGGAAAGAAAGCTTTCTGAAGATTTGGAAGAGCAGAGAGAAGGCTTTTTTGTTTTTTGTAGTGAATGGGGGTAGAAGCAGTTGTTAGGGGTAATTCAGAAAGATGGGAATGGAAGACTAATAGGACAACATAAAAGGTTGGGAATTTTCTAACCGAAATGGGAAGACTACTATCTACTCTAAATATTGTCCCTTTTGTCTATGCTTCATCATGGCAAACTTCTTAAAAGGGCTGTCCCCAGTTTCTCACCTGGTATTATTTTCTTTATCTGTTCCTTTCAAGCTTCTGATGTGACTGCTCTAAGACCTCGATGACCAAGTTATTACTTATATGTGGAATCTAAAAAAGAAACAGAGAGTGGTGGTAAGCACTGAGATGGGGAAACACTGGTCAAAGCGTACAAATGCAGTTAGAAGCTAAAAAGCTCTGGGGATATAAAGAACAGCATTGTGGCCATAGTTAACAGTACTACATTATATACTTGAAAGTTCTAAGAGAATAGATCTTAAATGTTCTTACAGAAAAAGCAAAAAGAGATGTTTGCTATGTGGCAAAATGGGAACGTTAGCTAATGCTATGCTGGTAGTCATATTCCAATATATGTATCAAGTCAAAACAAACACCTTAAACGTACCTCTGTCAGCCTTCCCAGAACTGAAAAGAGTCAAGGCCTCACTCTGCATTAGGCTTTGGCTTAAGAGAATGTTGTGGCTGGTTTGATCTTCTATCCAGACCACTAAAACTTTCTCCATATCAACAATCAGGCTGATTCATTTTCTTATCATTTGTGTGTTCACTGGAGAAGCACTTTTGATTTCTTTCAAGAACTTTTCCTTTGCAGTTGTAACTTTGCTAACTGTTTGGCACAAGCAGCCAAGTTTTTGATCTATCTCAGGTTTCAATATGCCTTTTCCACTAAGCATAATCAAGTCTAGCTTGATTAGATCTTTCCAGCTTAATGATAGATCTTTCCAGCTTAATGATATTTGTTATTTTTTAAGTTTATTTATTTACTTTGAAAGAGAGAGAGAGAGAGCTGGGGAGGGCCAGAGAGAGAGAGGGAGAGAGAGAGGGAATCTCAAGCAGGCTCCACATTGCCATTGCGGAGCCTGATGCTGGGTTCAAACTCACGAACCGCAAGATCATGACCTGAGCTGAAATCAGACAGGCACCCAATCATGTCTAACTTTTGATTTAAAGTAAGAAATATGTGACTATTCCTTCCACTTGAACAGTTAGAGGCCGTTGATGGTTATTAATTTGCCTAATTTCAGTATTTCTGTGTCTGCAGGAATAGGCAGGCTGAAAGAGGAAAGAGACGGGGACAGCCAGTCAGTGGAGCAGTCAGAACACACACACCATTTATTAAGGTTGCCCTCTTATAGGGCACAGTTTGTGGCACCCCCAAACAGTTACAGTATTAACATTAAGATCACTGATTACGGATCACCATAACAAATATAATAATGAAAAAGTTTGAACTATTACGAGAAGTACCAAAATGTGACCCAGAGACATCAAGTGAGCAAATGCTGTTGGAAAAATGGCACTCATAGACTTCATAGATTCAAGGTTGCCACAAACCTTCCAGCTGTAAAAAACACATCTGTGAAGTGCAGTAAAGAACGGTAAAACAAGAATGCCTGTAAATGGCTTTATAAGTAAGGGTTTATCTCTGGGCTCTCTAGTCTGCTCCAATGGTCATTGTGTTTGTTTTGTGCCAGAACCAGACTGCTTTGGTTGCTATCGTTTTGTAGTATAGTTTGAAATCGGGAAGCATGATACCTTCAGCTTTGTTCTTCTTTCTCAAGATTGCTTTGGCTATTTGGGGTCTGTTGTGGTTCCGTACAATTTTGGGATTATTTGTTGTAGTTCCGTGAAAAATGCCATTGGTGTTTTGATAGGAACTGCATTAGATGTGTAAGTTGCTTCGGGTAGCACGTCCAATTTACTTTAAATTATTTTATGAACCCAGCAATGACTTTTATTTCATCCATACCCTCTGTTACGATGCATCCAAATCGATAGCATGCGGGACTAGATACATTTTTTTTTATAACAAAAAAACTTCTGCTTGAGTTTGGGGGTGTTTGTTCTCTGAAGCTAATACAGAGAATGACAAACCCTCCCACCTGCTTTTTAATCTGTTGTACAACATTTGTTTACTTGTCAACAGAAGCTCTAGTGTTCTTGGCATGTGAAAAACATGTTTCTCAGAAATCATAAACGAAGTACCAAGCAGCACCATCATGTTCTGGACCATCTGCTCAGAAAAAACATAGAGGATAAGGGAACAGCAAATAGGAACCCAGCCTAGACTCAGAACAAGAGTATGAGTAAGAGCAAGATTAACTGTAGACAGACACAGATACCATCCATCTATTGCTTAACAAAATTAAGATCATAGTGGATCCTCAACATATGTCTATTGAGTGGATAAGAATTTGAAAGTCAAGGACAGAACTCAGGCATGGGTGGTGGAAGAGAGGTCAGTGATAACCTGGGAGAAAGCAATTTTACTTACTGCACTACAAATTCACAGAGGTCAAAAACAATATAATTTATTTTTACATCCATCATACCTTCCTCATAGCAGTTATCATCAATGCGTGGAATAAATGATCTATGGTGGCCTCAGTATAAGTAGATACAGAGAAATAGTACAGCCAGAATCAGATTAAAGTGGATTTATAAATAAAGTGAGAACATGGATATAATTTCAACACATGAGGACCTAAGAAGAAATGGAGAATGAGGACACCAGAGACAGAGGAAGAGACGAAGACATATAAATGAAGAGGGGTTCCTGTGTATGTGAGGATGAGTGTTTATATGAGTTCATGGACAGAGTCAGGATACAAGGAAGATTTATGAAAACATATATGGGATGGGGTAACTTAAAGAGTAAGGACTACAAATTTCACAAAATTATATCTTCTGTGGTTTTTTTTCAAATTAGAAAAAAGAGAATGATAACAAAAAGCAAACAAAAAAAAAGCTTGAGTTGTATTCTACAATACTATATGCACATATATTTAAAATGCATAGCTTCCAATTTAATTGACTATTTGATATTGTTCAGATAGATAATGTTTTTTTTAAAAAAAAAAAAAAAACTTTAGTATTTACTTATTTTTGAGAGAGACATAGACAGAGTGCAAGCAGGGGACGGACAGAGAGAGACACAGAATCTGAAGCAGGCTGCAGGCTCTGAGCTGTCAACCCGGGGCCCAATGCAGGGCTTGAACCCACTAACCATGAGATCATGACCTGAACCCAAGTTGGACGCTTAACCTACTGAGCCACCTAGGCACACCCAAACAGATCATTGTGTAATAAGAAAAAAGAGTAAGTGAGAAGTTGTATCTAGAGAAAGATACTTATTTGCAATAAATTACACTAACCAATAATCAAGTCTTTCTGAGTTTTCCAACCAAACTCCTTGGAATCTTGGACAACTATTTCAGTCTGGTTAGCAGAATACATTCTATATAGGCATGTCTTTATCAGTGTCATTAAACTCAAGTATATTCAGTTGAGTTTTCTAATTTTCTATCTTTATTAATGAGCAAAGGATAGAGTAGCTAGATCAGGCACTTTTCTCTAATGGATTTTTTAAAGGAGAGAGGTACGTACATTTTTAAAGGAGGGAAGTATGGAGATCTCAGTGTCAATCAGGGCTAGTTCAGTACTTAAGATTTCCTCATTTTGTTGGGACATCTGGGTGATTCAGTCGGTTAAGCATCCGACTTCGACTCAGGTCATGATCTCACACTTCGTGAGTTTGAGTCCTGCATCCAGCTCTGTGCTGACAGCTCAAGAGCCTGGAGACTTCTTCGGATTCTGTGTCTCCCTCTTTTTCTGCCCTCCCCCTGCTCGCACTCTGTCACTCTCCCTCTCTCAAAAATAAATAAACGTTAAAATTTTTTAATAAAAAGATAAAAAGAATTCCTCATTTTGTCTTACCTGAAGTATTCATTGAACCCTCACTACTTCTTGAGGAAGGCCTACTGTGTCCCTTTATTCGCTTCTCTAAAGGAGGTCAAAATGCTATCAGGGCAGGCATGACTCCTAGGAGATCAAATTTACCAACACTAAGGACTCATGGCTGAGGTCCACAATTTAAGATAACTCCAGGTAAGTGTCCCGCTTAGAGTGTGCTGTCCATTCTGCTCAGCTGACTTTTCTAACTAACCACTCTCATTTTCATAAACCAGTTATTTTTCTGCATTTCCTTCTCAAATCTCTGACAAGTCCGATATTTGTTCAATCTCATCTCCCCAAGACATGAACCCATAATAACTGCAAAGATTTCTGATTCCCCTCTTTGTAGGTAGTCTTGTCTGTCTAGAAGCCGTCTACCATATCCCAACACAAGAAAGTAGCCCACCATGTTTTATCTCCTCTGCAACCCACACTACTACTACTGCTGGTAGTAGCCAATACCCCTACTACTATTACTACCATTTACCACTACTACCACCACTGCTATCTACTATTATGACTACCTCCTGCTACTGCTGCCACTCCGCCGCCACTGATGATACTAATTTACCGAATCTCTATTGTCAGCCAAGCTTGGTGCTCAGCACTTTGCTCTTGGCAACGCCATGAGACAGACATTGTGTTCATTCGTATTTTATAGATGATGTTATCAAAGCTAAGTTGAAGTTATATAATATTCTAGTAAATGTCAGAGTCTGTTTTCAAACCCAGGCTCCTCAGCTCCAAAGGCTGAGTTGTTTCTATTCCGTCAAGAACAGACTTACTAGATCTACCCAAGAAATTGCCAAGAATCCAAGATCCCTTAATTCAGACTCTGGAAAAAACATAAGTGTACATGATGGGATTGACTTGGCTAGTTGAAAGGTGAGAAGAAGTGACTTTCTTAGTACAGGACATTCTGTCCCTCCTAACACTCTACCTGTGGGTTATTTAGAATGAGAAGCTCCACTTGGGGACTAGATTGTAGGAACATGCTGCTCTCTAAGCAGACATCAAGAGATTAAAAAGTTCACTGAGACTTACTCAGACTCATCAGAATCCATGAAGAATTATTTCCACTTCACAAAGATAAAGGCTCTACTGCAGTTCCAAAGGATATTATTTCATAAAGAGATTTCCCACTTTATGTCTGGTTTACTTAATTACACCAACATCATAAGTGTGTGAAGTTCACTGCATTCATATATTATATATGAATCTGCAAAGCCCTGAATTATAAAAAATAACTTAATTTATGGTCTGAGAATCCTAGATATGGGAAGAAAGAGACAGGTTAGAACCTCATATTTTTAACCATAGTTAACACAGCCCTCTCTGATAAAGAAAAGGAAGGAAACAGCAAAATTATAAAGTGGATTATGAAAGACCTGAAAAGATACTTCTTTCTGACTTAAAAATAAAATGAAATCAAATGAAATGAACACTTGTTATAGGCAAGTAATCTATATTGTAGATATTTACTATAGTTGGTAAATAATTTCTCATTTGCAAGCATATTTTAGGTCTCTGAGCAAATGGCTGTCTTTGACGTTTCTAGAACTGTTAGAAACATAAATTAGATTTTTAAAATTTATGTAAAATGTTATGACACAACACAAATAGGCAATAATCACAAGAAACAGAAATCACTTTTTAACGTTTATTTATTTTTGGCACAGAGAGAGACAGAGCATGAACGGGGGAGGGGCAGAGAGAGAGGGAGACGCAGAATTGGAAACAGGCTCCAGGCTCTGAGCCATCAGCCCAGAGCCCGACGCGGGGCTCGAACTCACGGACCGCGAGATCGTGACCTGGCTGAAGTCGGACACTTAACCGACTGCGCCACCCAGGCGCCCCCGGAAATCACTTTTTAAAAGAAATCTCACTGTGGGTTCCTGGGTGTCTCAGTTAAACGTCTGACTCTTGATTTTGGCTCAGGTCATGATGTCACGGTTCATGGGTTTGAGCCACGCTGACAGTGCAGGGCCTGCTTGAGATTCTCTCTCCCTCTCTCTCTCTGCTGCTCCCCTGCTTGTGTTCATCTCTCTCTCTCTCTCTCTCTCTCTCTCTCTCAAAATAAATAATAATTAAACTTAAAAAAAGACATCTCACTGAAGTTTGACTTTTCAAAGCTTGATGAAAATCTATATTTGAATCTTAGGGTTTATACCACTGTGTAGGAAATGAACACTTAAAACCTAAGCAGGAAAAATGTTAAACACAAAAATGAATGCATAGATTAATGCACAATTTCCTGTATTCTCAATGGACCATGATAATTTTCAAGGTTATGTTCCAGAATATTCAAATGTGTTTACAAACACTGTTATTTCTTTTGGAGACAATTGTATCTTTATTGACAGTAAGGCCCCTATAACTTCCTCTTTCCTTTTCCTGTCCTTCCCCACTGCTTTTCAGCTTCTACTGTTGCTGCCATAGGTGATTTTGTGGGAAACCCTTCAAACTTTTAGAGAATTTGAAGGGTTTTTTTTTTGTTTTTGTTTTTGTTTTTGTTTTTGTATTTTAGAGAGAGCAAGAGAGGGAGTAGGGCAGAGGGGGAAAGAGACAGAATCTCAAGCAGACTCCACACTCAGTGGAATCATGACATGAGCTAAAATCAAGAGTTGGACCTTCAACCAACTGAGCCACCCAGGCACCTGGAGAATTTGAAAGTTCTAAATGCTAGATAAAGAAAAGCTTTGAAAAGTGGCAACAGTTTTAAGGAACTTATACTGGCAGTCTCCAGGTCACAACCAGTGGGCCTAAATGGTGCCAGCTTGCCATTTCATAAATGTGTTTTATCCTAGAGTCTGAATATATTCCCTTAAGTTAATATAATTGCTTCAAATTCCACCAATTTATTTGAGTTATAAAAACAAATACTTTTGGGACATGTAGAATGTGTTAGAGAAATTAGAGAAATCAGATTGATTTTTTGCTAGGAATTAAAAGCAGATTGCACTCAGGGAATGGGAGTTTATACAGAAAGTAATTCTGAAGCACGAGTGGAGGGGTATTATGTAGGGTTTCTTTCAGCAAGGATCCATGGAGTATCAGAATGGACTGTACTTTGGCTCTGTAAAAAAAGAAGGTGAAAGGGCATCTATGAGACATTTGAAAAGGGTCTGTCCTGAGCTGAGGAAAGGAATGATGGAATCAGAAGTCCTATTGTCAAGATTTAAGAAGGAATAGGGATACAGGAACGTAGGGTGCCTATGATGCCCAAGGAATTTGCAAAGAAAATAAATTGCAAGGTAGTTGAAAAGGATAGTGAAGTTAAATTTTCCCTTTTCTTACTCCTAAATTACTTATTCCCCGCTCTTAGGAATTAAGTGTTGTTCTCACTGTATTTCAGCTGTTTTAGTAGTTAACAAAAAAAGCCCTTTGTTGAGGAGACTGGGAACCTAACCATTGCTGTGTGTGTATTATAAATTCCAAACAACAAACCCTTTAGACTTCCCAACGGAAATGCCTTAGAAAGGCATATAAGATACTTCATCATCTACCTTTGTTTTAGGATAAACCTGCATTCTTTATCATTAATCAGATAAAATGTTTGTAGTTCTGAGAACATGTAAGGAAGTATACATTTGGGCATCTGCTCAAATCCTCCACTCCCCACCCTCACTCCCACCAGAACCCTCAATCCAGTTTGGGATGTATTTCCTAGACTAGGTGATTGGGAAACATCGACTCACTTTTTAAGTCAGAAACTCATTTTTCAGTTTTTTTATGACTACCCCAGGAAGAACTGGCTATTCTCTTCATCACACCCTTAGATATCCTGTTTGTCCTTTTGTAGTATATAAAATATTTCATTGCTCTTCCTTTTTTTCATATCTTTCTTTCCCTATTAGAGGGTAAATCCATTAGAACCAAAAACTAGTATGTTTGTCTTTGCATCCTCAGGACCTACCAAAGTAAATTCTCCTCCCAAAATGAATGAATGAAAGAATAAATTCACAATTCTATAGATCTATGAATAAATTCATGAATGAATGAATCCATGAACGATGAATCTATGAATGAATGAAGCAGCGGGCCTGCAATTCTCCTTTGGGATATAACATATTCATGAAGTGGAGCTGCCTACCTGGCAGGAATTATTCAGAACTATGGCTTTGGCTCCTTATGCTGGTTTCTTTTCCTCATAGAACAAAATAATTTTCTTTTTTTTTTTTTAATTTTTAATGTTTATTTATTTTTGAAAGAGAGAGAGATTGAGAGAGCGTGACTAGGGAAGGGGCAGAGATAGAGAGGGAGACAGAATCTGAAGCAGGCTCCGGGCTCTGAGCTGTCAGCACAGAGCCCGATACAGGGCTCTAACTCATGAACTGCGAGATCATGACCTGAGCCGAAGTCAGATGCCTAACTGACTGAGCCACCCAGGTGCCTCAGAACAAAATAATTTTAAATAATCAGATGTGAATATTATAGGCAATCTAAGGAGGGGAATTCAATCTTTTTATTTTTGAATTCTTGTGATGATTCAAGAAGTTCCAACTACATTATAAAACATTCATAACCTGATTTCTGCACTAGCAAATAATAAAGAAAGACCCTGTTCATTCTGGCTATGTGGCTACATGTATAGCAAGGAAACAAAGAAAGGGAAACGATCCCAAGCCAGGAATAATGGTTAAGACATACATTAAGATGATGTACTTCCAGGGGCACCTGGGTGATGTAGTCACTTAAGCCTCTGAATCTTGTTCTAGGCTCAAGTCATGATCTCATGAATTCCTCAGTGTGAGCCCCAAATCTGGCTGTGCAGTGATGGCACAGTGAGCCTGCTTGGGATTCTGTCTGTCTCTCCTTCTCTCTTCCCCTCCCCCACTTGTGTGGTCTTTCTCTCTCTCTCTCTCTGTCTCTCTTTCTCTCTCAAAATAAATACATAAACTTAAAATAAGAAAAAAAAAAAGATGATGTACTTCCAATAAAACAACTTAGGAACCTGCTAGAGATTTTGAAATAAAATAAAAATTAGAGCTCGCTTCGGGATTGCTATAAACCACATCAAATTCTCTAGATGATTTGAAAGCTTCCAATGAAAAGTAACTCAGAATTTACACAGGGTACTCCTTTTCGGAACTGTTGTTTTTGCAGAATTAGAGGAGAAATTTGACCTTGACTGCATTCCTGAAGGCCATGCCTAATCTAATTTATTCCCAGTGGAGCTGCACAAGGAAGAGTTGGTAGAGTCTGCTGGCCAGGTCTGCCACCGCAATACTTTCTTCAGGAAGATTTGCCATCTGGAAAATACATGATTCAGCTTCACTGGCACAAGTACTTCATATGTAGGAAATAGAAGAACAATGATATTAACTGAACAAGCTTCAAAATAAATACAACATATTTGTACAGGAATGCTAACCAGCTGCTGAAAAGTGAATAGTTCTAAATGGCTTTCATCTTGATGGTCTGGGCACTCCATTTCAGTTCGCTTTTATTTTAGAGTAGAATTTACTTATTTACTCATTTTTTTTCAATGTAGGGAATATAAAGAAAGAACAGGTAAATATACAACGTGAAAGAACATATTCAGAAGAAAGGAACCCAGAATACTGTAATTCCAAAAATTAGAAAATTTATTTTTTTCCCTGAAGAATTTTACCCATGAGAATTTTGCCACAAGCAACTGAAAATGAGCTTACTGTGATAGTAAGCTCAGGCTCTCATTGTTCGTGCTAGGACTGAAATGCTTGGCTTGCACGGCATCAGAACAGTAAGCGTTAGTGCACTGTTAACATCCTGGAAGGTGGTTCACTCTCAGGTGTGGAACTAAAGGTTTTATCAGGTGACACATGAGACCATTGGTTTCCATGCCCATTTTGCATAGGTTTTTAAGCCCCTCCATAAATTCGCCATCAGGCATACATTCCCAGATACATAAATACTTTATCAGGCACAAGGACACATATACTAGCTAACATTCATCATCTTTATTACCATCAACACCATCATCATTAATTCAATGATAGTATATATTTATTGAACACTGTAAAAATTTCATCAATTCTAAGATGCATACTTTTCACATTTTAACATCTCTGATGTCAGAATGTGTTTTTCAATGTTGTCTTACAATTATCATCAGTCAGATGGTGCACATGGCATACTTGTTCTACCTGACAATATGTTTAGAAATATTACAAAAGAACCAGCATGAAAATATGTACAATGAGTGCCAGCAATTTGAACTAACCAGCATGGATAAAATGGTAAAATCTTCTAAGAAGTGTTGTATGACATTAAAAAGAGTATTTTGTGAAAACAAAACAAAACAAAACAAAAAAAACACTGAATCTCTTCCTCTACATTGAATGTAGGTGATCTGGCATTTCCAATCTGCTCTCTGTGGGCCTTCTTGATCCATGTTTCAGCCAACCGACCAAACAGTTAAGAGTCTGTTCTAACATTCTCTAGTGCGACATTAAGTGCAAAATCTCTGCTTAGTAAGCCCATATCAATAAATCTGGCCTCATCCAACTTCATATTCCTTTATTGTTTCACCTGGTACTGACTTAAAGTCAGAATCCCGCAGATGGTAGCTTTGTCCTATTGGCTCTGTGGCTAAGCATATACACCTAATATCTGGACAACCTACAGTATAGTCAGGTTGACACATAAAATTAACCATTACAATGTTTATGCAATAAATTCTAAGTGATTAAAAACACACTGTGTTATAATTTAGAGTGTGTCATTTAATTCATGGTTATCTTAGTTTCAATGATATGTGACAATCATTTGTTAGACATTGCCCTAGGTATTTCATATATGTCTTCTTATCTTGCCTTATGGATAGTCAGGACTATCTATAAGATGTATTTTAAAGATGAAGGAATTGAGGATCAGACTATTTAAGCATCTTTCCCAAGGTCTTATAGCTTAGCAGTGGTAAAGCTATGCCTCTAACCGAGGTCCATATAATACCACAGAAAGTTTCTCATCAGAAGTTTAGGGATGTCTACAATTCAGATATCTGCTAGCTAGTCAAAATTTATAAAATGTTAGAGCTGGACAGACCATCTACTATGGGTAAGTGTTCATTTTTCTAGGTAGTGGGGCTACTTGGGTGAAGACCTTATATCTGCTCTTACCAAGAAGATACCGTTAGGCAGATAAGATATAATATGGTAAGTGCTCTTATGACAAGGTAAATAATTCTGAATTTGGCTATGGGATCCATGGTAGATTCCACATTATACAGGTTCCACATTCCACATTATACATCAAGGAAAAATGAAAACAGGAGAGAAAACAGGTCAAAATAATTGACCTCAACCACTAACATGTTGCAGAGTCAGATGAAGGAAACACATCCAATTCTCAGCCAGAATGAGAATACATTAGAATGGGAATACAAAGATAGTAGATTTCAATGACTTCTATCTTCTCCATAAAGTAAGAGGAAAGGCTGGGGTAGGTACAATGGAGATAAGAAGAAAGAGGAGTTCGTGATTTAAGGAGGGAGGGGATTGAACAAAAAGAAGTGTACCACAGAGACATAAAGATAAAATTACAAGCACCAAGTGAGGACATGAGATGAAACTGAGATGAGAAATTCTTTTAACTGGAAAGGGCTCATCACTTTGGCTTCCATAATACTTTTCCAACAGTGTTTCTCACAGGTATTCAGAGAGCTTCTGAAAATGTAGATCTCTCTTCCTAGAGATTCAGACTTCATTCATCTGTGGCAGGGTCCAGGAGTCTCAATTTTGGACAAGTTACTCCAGGTGGTGCTGATGCTAAACTTTATAAACACTGGTTAAATAGTAATTTACAATGATTTCATGATTCAACACACAAATAGCTCATTGGAACCAGATTTCTAGTATTGAGAACCAGTGCTTGCTTAGGCAGCACATATACTAAAATTGGAAGGATTCAGAGAAGATTAGCATGGTCCCTGAGCGAAGATGACACACAAATATAGTATTGAGAACCAACTAATTTGGTTTTTTCAGATATGGATGGCATCCACAATCTACCCTAACTTATAAAACTATAACTATTAAAATAAACAATATAAATATTTACTAAATATTTTTATTGCAAACCATTCTGATACAATAGACAATAATTCAAGAAAATAGATGCACAATGATGTTAACTGCTGTCAAACTGTTTCATGTAAATTACCCATCAGCTTTCCTTTCTTCCTTATCCCCTGTCCTATAAAATCTCTCAATCCAACTTCCAGCCTATACGCATCACACTTATGACTCTGTCCTAAAGCTCAAGTTTGGGCACTTGCTTCTGGTTCTTAAAACTTTATTCTGAGAAGCTGGATGAAATTACCCTTTTAGAAAGAAGTGTGTTCGTGGTCAAATAAGTTAGAAATAACTGAGCCAGAATTTGAACACAAACCCACCAAAAGCCTGAGTGAATTGGGTCAGTTCAACAGGATCTGGTTTAACACAATTATAAATCAACACCTTTTTGTTTGTTTTGCTATAGTAGCCAGACAACTTAATTTAGCTCTGTCTCTAGAGTTTATCTGAAGATCTAGAAATAGAGCCAGTAAAAATTTTGGACATAGAGGAATTCTGGGAGAGGCATTGTCAATCTTTTGCATCACTCTAACTATTCCCACCTTAAAAAGATTCATTACTGGTAATGGCCAGTGCACCATGGACCAAAGGTAACAGCAGCATCCCTGGACTCAAAGTGTCCCATACAGCTAAAGATAGTGAGGGGTACAAGTTCACCTGATAGCCTCAGTTATCTACTGTTGCGAAATAAATTATCCCAGAACTTCATGCCTTAAAACAAAATCAGTTTATGATCCTTCACAGTGTCTGTAGGTCAAGAATTTGGACAGAACTTGGCTGGATTGAGGTCTATTAAACAAGTGGAAAAAGATGAGATGGTGAGTGGAACTTGAGCAAGGCCTGGTATCAGTCAGGAGCTTACCATGCATCTCTCTGTCTCTTCACATGGTCTTTCAAGTAGTGACTTTGGGCTTCCTTGCAACATGGTAGGTTCAGGTCAGTTTGACTGCTTACGTGATAGCAGGCTTTCCTGTAAGTGAGTGTCCCAAGAGAGCTAGGAAGAAGCTGCATCTCCTTTTATGATAAGACCATTGAAGTCACATAGCATGTTACTGAATCAAACAGTCACAAAAGCACAGCGTTCTCTGGTAAGAAGACTGTCTAAAGTTCTATGAACATGTGTTAAAATTACCACATTGAGCCACTGATAACGTCCCCTGGTTCTGAGCTTCTCTGAGCATCCATGGCTGAAAGTAGAAAAGGGAAAAATACATGGATATGTGATATACAAGTTGGCTTATGTGTGCACTATATGTGTGTGTGTGTGTACATATATATTATATGTATACAAGTTGCTTATATGTCTGTGGGTCAAAAGATACATGTCAGGGATTATAAGGAAATAAATATTTACATTTAAAAATTTATATGAAGTTGTTTCCATTGTATTTGAGGATCTCTAAGGATAAGCATACATGTATTAAGAATGTATGGGTGTCTTGCTTGAGTGATGAAACCACTGTACATTTCTATTTAAAGTCATTTTCCATGCCATCTTATTTAAATGGCTTGAAAATATTTAAAAAGAAAGGGCATGGTCCCTTTAAAAATTGAAAGCAGATCCTTGGTAGATGTTACATTTTTAAATGGCAGTAAATAAAGAAACCCACTTGATGATTAGGCATTGCTTATGAAGGAGGGTGGGGTTGAGTGAGTGAATTAAATTCATCGCCAAGAAAATTCTTTCCTGATTAAAGATAAAATTTCACAGGTTTTCATACAGATTCCATCCTGCTTGTGGTTAGCATCTGAGGAGACAAATTTATTTCTTCCAGATTAAATTAAGCTTTATATAATTGAAAGTTTACTGAGGTAGACTTGATGGGTCCAAGGAAAGATACAGAAGAAGTAGAAGTGTGAAAAAGGTATCTGAGGCCTTTCTATAGCTGGTTGTGAGTACATTAAAGTCTTGAGTGAAGGCTCCCACCAATGATTTCATTCCCACACATCTGAGGAAGAGCTGCAAGATCAAGGCAGAGCATGTGCTCAGTGGTCCAAAGGTAGGAGTTAGTATGAATAGGCTTTCTTCTACTCCATATGGTTCCTAGAGTTACTGGAAAGTTAAAATTCTCAAACATCTTCCTAGAAAGGTCTTCTGGGTCTTGTCTGGGGTAGAACGACTAATGTCCTAAGCAGCATCCATGGCTTGGCTTCATTGCCAAAACAATCTCTAGTCATCTAGGCCCAATTTCTTACTTACTTCTTCCTAAATGGAGAGCAGGTAGATCTTATGATCTGGGATGCCCTTCTCTATGTCCCCAGTTAGAGATAAAAATGTGGGGGCAGGTGGGTGGCTCAGTCGGTTAAGTGACTTTGGCCATGATCTCTTTGTTTGAGGGTTCGAGACCCACATCGGGCTCTGTGCTGACAAGCATGGAGGCTGCTTGGGATTCTCTCTCTTTCCCTCTTTCTCTGTCTTTTTCCCACTCATGCTCTGTCTCTCTCTCTCTCAAAAATGAATAAACATTAAAAAAAATTTTTTAATAAATAAAATGGTGGACTTGAGCCTTCTTTTCATTGCCCCTCAAAATGAGTGTCTTCAAGACTATCACTGCTTGGATGGATTTTAATCTCAGAAAGATTAATAAAGGAAATGGTACCACCTTTGGCGGTGAATATATGACATAACTGGGCAAGATTACACATTTAGAGGTATATCCTACTTAGGTCTTTTCTTTCTTACTCTCCTGCCTTGTTACTAACACTTGGACCCTTCTCAAAGCCTTCTCATTGAATTTAAAATGCTTACAACTCTGTCACAGTTTGGCTCATTCTTTGTTCCCTCTTAATGTAGGTCTTTTAGTCTCCTCAGTGATCTGTGTTCTGTTATTTAAGTTGTCTCTTTGTAATTTTAACTGGTCTAGTACTGTAATAATCCATACCCAGTGTTAAATCTTGTCCTCAGAAATTTCAGCCCAGGAATTAGAATGTGCATTTTAGTAATTTTGGTCATTTCTTGTTCTTTTCAGGGTTACCTTAGTTCCAGATTAAGAGATCTGTCTTTTTTCCTTGAACAATTTCTCCTCTGCTAAGATGCTGCAGAACTTTGAATTCTATCTCTAGACAGTTATTCCTTAGGGAAGTTTCCCAAATTTACTTCTTAATTGTTTCTTCATAAGAATTATTTGGGAATCTCATTGAGCATAGAATTCTTGGCTTACTTCCAAATTTCTTTAATCAAAATCCAAAAAGGGAGGAATGGCAATCTCTTTATATGATAAGTTGTTCTATATGTAACGAGTATTAAGATCTGGGAAATTTGGAAAAGACAAGTTGGCAAACTTCTTTGTTTCCCTCCGATGTTTATTTATTTTGAGTGAGAGAAAGAGTGTCTGTAAGCAGGGGAGAGGCAGAGAGAAAGAGGGTGAGAGAGAATCCTAAGCAGGCTCCACGCTGTAAACACAAAGCCCAGTATAGAGCTCAATCTCATGAACAGTAAGATCATGACCTGAGCCAAAATTAAGAGCTAGACACTCTAATTACTGAGCCACTCAGGCATCCCAGAGTTGGCAAACTTCTTCTGTAAAGGACCAGATAGTAAACATTACTGGCTTTTTGAGCCACATGATCTCTGTTGTAACTACTCAGCTCTACTGTCCTTATAATAGCCACAGGCAATATATAACAAGTAATCATGGCTGTGTTCCATTAAAATGTTATTTATCAAAACAGATGAGCCTGATTTTATCTTCAGATTGTCATTTTCTTACCTCTGGGTTTTGGAAACTATAACTTATATTTATTTAGTTCTTATTGTTACTGATATTCTATATATAAATTGTCTCCCCCATTTTTTACAATACATGGTGATGAAGATATCAATATTTCCATTTTTCAGAAGAGGGAATTGGAATTAGGCATTTAATTCTAGAACACAGTATCTAGAGGGAGGTGCTAAATAAATGTTTCATGTATATATGAAGAATTGATTGGGTGGATAGAATTTGGAATACGTATTATAACAAGACATAAACATTTGAAGTTTCATTAATTCATCCTCCATTTATGAAATATTTATTTAGCTATTTTATGCACAATCATCTGCAGACATTGCTGGTAAAGACGTAAGGATGAAGGAGATTATTTTGGAAACAGAATAACAGAAGCCAGACAATAAAACTTGGAGGGAAGTGACATATAATGGCATTTTACCGAGACAAAAAGTCTAAACTGACATTAATTTAGGTTGAGATTTTTCAATTCAGCCTCAGTAAACATTTATTCAATCTTGTCTTGGAGTGGAGAATTTGCTTAATTGAAATTTCCAAAATATCATTATTTCCCTAAAAGTATTATACCCTGAGAATTTCTTGAGTTCGCTCAACCCTGACTTAACTTACTAATATAACTACATTGAAACTCAAAAAGTAACTAAAAAAATTAACTATGAAAATAAAACGTATTTTTTCAAAATAAATATTATTAAAAAAGTCATCCCTAGAATTAGAAATAAGATGTTTTCAGAGAGACAAAAATACTGCCAGAGAGAGAAAAAGTGAGTGATTCTCATGGATATCTAATGGGATATTTATTGATGTATTGAAAAATATATTTAAAAGTTGTGATATATAAAACACATTTGAAAATTAACTACAAATATGAATTATTAGAACTTCTAGATACCCAGAACTTTGGACATAATTGGAAAATTAATATTTTAATCTATCTTCAAACCTATATGTGTCTCAAGGGATTCTGTCTTGAATGATCTTTAAAAGCTCTAAGGCAAATATCCTAGTGCTCTTTGTGTTTCAATTTCTACTTTTGTAAGAAGAAGAAAATAATATTCCCTGTCTTATAAAACTGTGAAGGTTAAGTACATTAATACACATAAAGTTCTTGGAACCGTGCCCTGCACCAATACAAGCTCAATACATATTACCTATTACTTTAAAAAAATCTTTATTTTATAGCACTTATGTCTTTTGAAGTGCTCCATGAAGAAATGCTTCCCCCCTTAAAAAAATAAAATTCAAAGAAGTAGATCATTTTAAAACTTCAGATTCACAAGCTAATCAACACATTATTCAAAAAATGCTGAGTAAAGAAATTTACTCCACTTTGTTTAATGATTTCTCATATTGACTTGAACATAAAATTGGAGGGGAGTTACAAATCTTATTATTTATGTATTTTAAGGAACCCATTTGGGGCATTGCTGCATTGAAGACATTATAACTGAATGAATTTAATAGTTATGAACAGTTCAAACACTTGGAAAATGGAATAGATTCTATTGGATATCTATAGCTTCAAATCTTGTAGGTGTCATCTGAGCCATAGTCATGGCTACAGTAACTCTTCTGTACAAACTTCAACCTGTTTTGCAGAATAAGAGTCTTACCTCATTCATGTAGTGCTTCCTCTTGTTTTCTGCCCTGGGTCTTTCCTGATACACAGAGTGGGATATCAACAGGAGCCCAGTTAGTAGTCACACATATCCAACCCCAAAGTATGGGGTAATTATTACCCAAGGGACGATTTTCAACTCAGAGATGATGTAGTTCTTTACATCACTACACAACAACTTTTTTTTTCCTTATAGGCAGATGTGGGATGTGTTCCATATCCTCCTCCCTTGAAGATCCCAGAAAGACAGAGCACCTATTCAAACATAGTGGTGATCAACTAGTAACACCTTACCATGTTGACTCCTTTCATCTTCCTTTCACCCTCTCAAGTCCTTCACTACTGTAAAGGAATTCTTTCTCAAATTAACTGTCTGCATGAAAACTCTTGTCGCAGGATCTGATTTCTGGGGAACCTCTGCTAAGACATCTGATCTAAGATGAGAACATATATAATACATGCTATAGGCTCTATACAAAATATGTGTAGACAAAAATTTTTGTGCTTTCTATCTTTTGATCTTGGTACATTAGCTTTAAGGAATCATATGTGATACAAAGCTCACATTTTACATGGGTGGGGGGAGAATAAAGAAGATAACTTTCTACACTTAAACTCACAGAGTATCTGATTGATACTAAGGTTTATGTGAGTTTGAGTCATAAGTGGAGTTATAGCTATCATTCCTACTATTACTCAGTAAAGATCTTCAATGATAATGACATTTAGTGAACATGGTATAAATTATGCAACCAAAAGATAACTGCATGGACAGCAAAAATTGTGGTCACTGATATTATTGATAACAGAATTGATGTGTCTATGTGATCTAAAATATTCTCATTTTCTTCTTAAACCTATTGTATCATTTGGGAGATATATTGTTGAAATATGAAGACATTTAAATTATTTTGATTTGTCAAATAATTCTTCAAATTTGTTTTAAGGGTAGAGGAGAAATTCATATCATAAAAGAAAAATAAATGAAATTCAGTAATTCAATAAATAAAATTTCTTACCATCAGGAAAATAAATGAGAGACAAATGAAATTCAATAAATTCAGTATATGAAATTCTTTGCCATCAGGAAAAGGGAAAGAATTAGGCAGAAATAACACACTTTCCAAAATGAGGCAGGTTTCAACTTGAATCCACATTTGTATTTGACCATTTTATTAAGGATACGATAAATGGAAGCCTTTTGTTTTTATTATTGACCTTAAAATATATCAAACTTAAATATTATCCTCATTAATCAAATAAGAAAGTCAACATCTCATGGCTTGGAATATTATCCCTGTGTTTGGCACAGCCATTGGAGACGGGCCTCAAATTGACTTTAGTTGGTATGGCATATGTGGATCACTGAGTGATTCATTTCCAGATGGAAATATGTGCTAAAAGAACTACAGTTCTGAGATGAAGCAATCGTGGAGAAAATTTTATTGAAATTGGGGAAGGTCATGGTGTCTGGCTTAAAATGAGACCATCATGGGGATAGTTCATGTAGCAGAAATGAAATCAAAGCCGTATTAGTAGTCATTATCCTCTATGAACATTTCACCTTTTACTTTCAATTACTAAAAGTGAAGGAGTCTGATTTTATGAAACTGAGAAGTAATGGCAATATTTTGTAAGCCATTTCACTTTAATAATTTTTCAGTAGAGAAAATTCAACACTTCAAATGTCAAACTATTGGAAATATAAACAAATGCTTTCCTTTGAAGAAATAACAAGCTAGATTGCTTTAAACATACATAAATATTAAAGGTCACAGCATACATTATAAACATATAAGGAAAAGACACTTGAGAAAAGTTAAAATAAGTTGTCCTATGACAAAGGGAAAATAAAAACATATTCCCTTGATTCAAACCAATATACATCCCACTTTATATTGTAATTATTTGTGTAAATATCTTATTCCTGAATATAAACAGAGGACCAGGTAAGCATTTTATTATTGCCTTAATGGCTTCCTCTAGTGTCCACACAGTACAGTCTCAGAATTTTTGGCTAAAATTAGTTTAAATTTATAAATTCAAAACTGAACAACTCACACATAAAAAATAACTGACCCTAAATGCATGAACAAAATGTGTTCTGACGTGTTCTCATATCCATTTAGGAAAGTCAAGGTTATAAATCTTATCACTCGAGTGATAGTAATATAAGAACCAAAGAACAAAGATGAGGGACCAATTCTGCCTCCATCATCAAATCCGACACTACATTATGTGGTACCTGGACTGATGTGTAGTGTGTTATGTGACACAGCAGAAGGGAACCTCCACTCAGATATATGGATATTCTCAAGCAAAAAGCAAATGTTGCCATATTTTTAGGCTTTTACACTCTAGCCTCAGCCAAAATATCTGTGTTTTATCCTTCAACAAGAGAAAGGTGATAGATTCCTCTTTCCAAATGAAGCCGGTTGACCACTTTTTCTTGACTACCTATATGGTATATAATCTGATAGAAACTAAAATTCATCAAGAATTTCATAGCACAGTCACCCATGTTTTTGACAGGTTAATGTAAGAACATCTTTCCTTATAGTAGCCTTATGAAAAACTTTAGGAGAGCAAAGAGAAAAAACTCCCAGAATAAACAGCTATATTTCGCCAAAGAGACTTCAAATGAGGACTCTTAACCAAGTGTAGGCATATGATGTTAAATCTCTACTGGTATGAACTAATGGATCCTGCAGGACAGAGTATTTGCAAAAATCAGCAAAGGCAGACTTTGGCGTACTTTAGTGAGTAAGTGAATAACAGTTCATCTTGAACCTACTGTTTTTGGCAAGTTTAGTGTTTGTCTTAGGGTAACTTTAAATGTTGAACTCTGTTTTGTCAGAATTTATGTGAGCATATGAATTATGAAAACATTTTTTCTTGTCTTAAAGGATCTGAGGGTAGTGGAACCAAAAATTGATTGGAATCTTCAAGAGAAAAGACTCAGGATCCCTTTCGCTAATTCATTTTCTCCCTTTTTTTCCTCTTCTGTTGGTGTTTTACTGAAAAGCTCATGACCTGATGGAATGGAACAGAGAAAATTCTGACAGGCTTTTAAAATTAAAGAAGGGGAAAATTTCCAGGGAATCCCATCCCATTTAAACTCTTCTGACTCTGTGGACAGAAATGTCACTGCTTTGCAAAGTAAAAAATTACAGTTGGAATTATTCTGCCTACAATAAAATGAATTTATAAACACATAAATTGGTTTTCAACCAGTATCTTAAGGATTATAATAATATATCTACAATGAGGATTATTTCTTCTATTCTATGAGCCAGTATTGTCCTCATTAGATAATACATGCTTCTATACAATCTTGTTAGACAATGATGTGCTGTAGACAAAAAATATTGCAAAATAAGGCATATTCCTTTCCAAACATTATTAATTGTAATGTAAACAAAATCAAGACAATTTCTATGTGATTAACCAAATACACACTATCATTAAAGAACTTATGACTTCTTTGATGATCTTTGGGTTGTAATGCTATTCCACATCCCACAGACTGTTTCTTCCAGTTTAATTATATAACAGTAGACAAAATGTTCCAGTAATATTTGAACTAACATCCAACTACAAACACAAAACACATGTATTCACAGGGTAAGTCAGGAAAGAATACATTGGTTAAGGATCAGGTGGGGGCTGAGTCCAAACTGGGAGGGACAATCGGGTCCACGGGGCTGTGAAAGCAGTGTGAGGGACTGGCGCTCCAAACACATACTGCCTCCCAGAGCATTCCATCGCAGGGAAATCACTGAGCTCTATTTCTCAATTTTCTCACCTACAAAATGAAGAAGGATTTATCAGGCTGATATGATTAGGGGCCTCCAAACCTCACAAAAGAACTCAAACATTGATGAATGTATCTCACCCAACATGGTAAATATAACTGCCTGCCCTTTTACCTTAAAAACCAGGCTTAATGTGGGAGGAATTTTTAAAGTGAATTGTTGAAAACAGTTTCAAATGTGGCATTCATTAAATTACATTTATTGAGCGTATAATCTGTCATGTTAGGAGCTCTGCTTCCTTTGCTTCTTGGTATTTACGATCTTAATATTGCAAACACAGTTATATATACAATTGGACACACAACATCTTAACTGTACCCATTAAGTCCGTGCAAAATGAAAGTGACACACTTAACATGCTAATAATTATAATATTTATATACGACTCTATTATGTAGTAGTATCTTTACATAAATGATTTTGCTTTATTTTGCAATAATGCCTTGCAGTCAGAAAGCTATGTGTAATACTACATTCACCTTAATGATGAGGAAAATGTGGCTGTGAGAAGTTGTGACTTGTCCAAGGCAACAGAGCTAGTAAGTGGGAGAGTCAAAATTTGAGCATGTGGTTTGTTTGTTTGTTTTTGTGACTATAATTTTCCAGTTGTTTAAGTTAGGCCAGGTTTAAGGCCTTAGAAAAGTTACAATAAACCTAAAAGGAATCATGTTGTAGAAAACAGACAATAGATTTTTTATTGAGTCTATTTGATTGGCTCTTGTAGTGTTTTAAATTTTTAATTGTGTGTAATTTGATCATATTATTGATAACAATGAGAAAGACTTAAGAAATGACAGACTAAATTCTATAAAATAAATACATCATAGAGTTTATAGCATACTTGAACTTATCAGGAGAGTTTCTGTAGAGCAAATGTCTGATTATCAGGGATGAAATTTAGCTCTGTCACCATGCATGGCATGGGTGTTGGAAAGTTCTTAAGAAGAAATTCAGAAAAAAATAACAAGAATGGCTCTATTCCTCTCCGAGGTTGTGGCGTCTGGGGAAGCAAGTCCCTTCTTCAAGGATGGGGCTGAACAATTAAAAGCATGGGGTAAACCAAGGAAAGAGTGAGCCTAAGGAGGAATCAAAGAAAGAAAAATTATTGAGGCACACATTTATGAAATCTAGAAAATGTTACCTTATGCCATTGGGCACATTAGTAGACTCAGAAACCCTGGCCAGGAAATATATTCTAAATGATATATTCTTGGCTAGGTGTCTTCCTCACAGACTTAGATGCTTTATCAAAGTAGGCTTTAGTTTTTTTTAATCAAATGTTTATGCCACTTATTTGCATTATCTGTTAATTTTTCATATTCTAATCATTAGCAGATTCAGAAAGTTACTTAAACAGGAGATATTTCTACCGAATCTCCTAAAGTTTCCAAGTAGCTCGTGTTTGAGAAAGCCATTCAGGTAATTTTTGTTTGGATGGGATAATGTTCTAAGGCTTTCATATAATCCATTAGTTACTCATTATCTTCATTAATCTTTGAATGTTTAGACGTTTTTGATGAAAAGAAATGTTTTATTGTCATCCAATATTATTGTAGGATGATTAATGTCAGAACAATTCATTCTTTTTGTGACGTAGAATAATATCTTTTCAGAACAGCTAATGACCTATTTAACCGTTAGGTAATTTTTTCAATAATAAAAAGTTTGATTATTAAAATCATTTTCTAATATTTGGAAATTTTCTCACATTAGAAAAATTAAATTAGATTAAAATCAGGATAAAAAATATAATTTATAATTCAATTGCTTTGATCCACAGGTAAGTTTCCTAATTTTCTTTTTTCTGCTTTAAAATTGTGACATATAGACATTCAGGATGAAAGTTTAGCAAGACTTCAGAAGTTTGTCAATATCTTAGATATAGACCTCATTTTGGAAAGAGTCTTCTAAAAATCCTTGAATTTTCTTACTTTCTCTCAGTAGAGAAATAAAGATGTTTTCAAACTTCTCTTACACTCCACAACCATGGCTTCCAGCCTCTCCTCCATCACAGCCCTGGTAACATTGCACCTCTACACTAGAGCTTTCCCCAGCTAAGTTCTTTCTTGACATCAGCTCTAAATACCCTGTAAATAACATTTATTATTTATTTAATTTGAGTATAATTGACATCCAATGTGACATTAGTTGCAGTATATAACTATAAACGTCTTTTAAAAACACCGGTGCCCACGCCTGCGTGGCTCAGTCGGTTAAGCGTCCGACTTCAGCTCAGGTCACGATCTGGCGGTCCGTGAGTTCCAGCCCCGCGTCAGGCTCTGGGCTGATGGCTCAGAGCCTGGAGCCTGCTTCCGATTCTGTGTCTCCCTCTCTCTCTGCCCCTCCCCCATTCATGCTCTGTCTCTCTCTGTCCCCAAAATAAATAAACATTAAAAAAAAATTAAAAAAAAAAAACACCGGTGCCCAGATTCCCACCCCAACCAGTGATCAGAATCCATGAGTGGGGCCAAGGCATCATTTCATTTCAAAATCTCCCCAGGTAATTTTAATAGAAAACCGGGCTTGAAAACCTGTGGCTCAACACTTCCTTCATAGTTTAGTACTGAAAAATTGTTCCCCAACTTTGGTCTGAGCTCAGCACACTTCTGGGAACACATAGGTTTTGGTTAAAAAGATACCATTTACCCTGTGACTACTCTATAGACCCTAATAGAGTGAATTGCTCAACTCTCAGTTACTAACTTAGTGACTTCATGTCTAACATAGAGAAGAGCAAATGCATATTTGTTTTTAATAAAGATAAATTCTTATAGGAGAGTCTAATCAGAGCACTGCTGTCTCTTTCCTCTTCATTTTTTCTAGCAGATGCAGTTCATAGACTAAAAGAAAATCAGATTGTGGAGTGGACAGATGTGGACTGAAATCTCAACAATACTACTGAAAGCAGTATGTCTAGGTAAATGGTTTCATCCTGTTGAGATTCATCTTCCACAGATGTAATATGAGGATCAATATCCCATCTGCAAAGTTGATTTGAGGATTAAATAAGAATATGAATGTGAACTACCTGTCACATGAGAAGTTTTCTAGAAGCATTGTTCCATTTCCTTAATAGATCATATACTTTAAAACAGTAGTTTTTAGGGGTGCCCAGGTGTCTCAGTTGGTTAAGTGTCCAACTTTTGATTTTGGCTCAGGTCATGTTCTAACCATCTTAAGATCGAGTCCCACAACTGGCTCTGCACCAGGCATGGAACCTGCTTGGTATTCTCTCTCCCTCTCTGTCTGCCCCTCCCCTGCATGTGCTCTCTCTCTCTCTCAAAATAATAAATAAATACATAAATACATAAATTTTAAATAAATAAGGTAAATAAATATTTTTTTAAAACCGGTAGTTTTTAGAGAAAAACAAATACCATATGATTTCAGTCATATGTGGAGTTTAAGAAACTAAACAGATGAGCATAGGGTAAGGGGAAAGAAAAGAGGGAGATGGAGGCAAACCATAAGAGACTTAACTATAGAGAATAATCTGAGTGTTGTTAGAGGTGGGCAGGGGATGGGCTAAATGGGTGTGGGCATTAAGGAGGGCACTTGTTGTGATGAGCACAGGCCCTACTTAAAATTTAAAAAATGAAAATAAAATTAAAAGTATCCAATGTCTCAAATTAATTAATTAATTAGTTAATTAATTAATTGAAACTTTTAAAAAACCCAGTAGTTTTTACACTGAATTTCTAGGAGCATAGAGCTCAATGGCAGCTCCTCAGTGAGTGTGGTTGGAATAAGTGAGAGGCCTCAGGAAAAAGAGCTCCCACCCCCAAAAGTCAGGTTCCACCAAAGGGGATCCACTTTGATCTATTTTATTTAGTGGATTTTGACATGAGATTTCATATAATGAAAAGAATTCTATTGAAGGGAAAAAATGCATAAAGCCACTGCTCTAAGTTATCATGACAGTTAGCACTTGTGTTTTTCTATCACCATGCATATTCAGTACAAAAGCACATGTTGAATTATTTATATCATTACTTATAACATTGGATTTAAAACTTGTTTTTACATAGTAAAAAATAATTTGGTACTCTGTACTTGGACCACAGCAAAAGATCACATTAGAAGAAGTAGCTCTTAGTAAGGCTTATCATATAGTGAATAAGCCAGATGATAAATTACTCAAATGACATACCTCTGATTAAGCCAAAGTACCAAACACTAAAGTGACAAGTGGAAGATTTATATTTTAGATGTGAGTAAAATACATAACAAATGTAGCATTTTAAAAGATTTTAAGGAGTCAATAGAACAAAATCGATACCAAGAAGAGAATAATTAACTAATGTAGCTTAGGCAAGATGATCTCATAGAACATGTAATCTTTCCCTTAGTTCAACTATAAGAATTAATGGGATCAACAGTAGTCTGGAATTTCTATAGATACCAGTCAGTTGTTTATTGTTTCCCAAAATAGCAGAGAATACATGGCCTTCTTGCTGTTTCTAATTTAACAAATGTAATCACATTACTATAAACATAGTTGCTTATCATATTCATCCAAATTTCTGGAAAATATTAAGATTTATTGTCAAAGTAATGAGAACAAAAGAAGTTGTGCCCTGGAATATTTTCTGTCGGGTATTTCCTGTTGTTTTCTGCATACTTTTTATTGCAATCATGATTGCAGCTGAACTTCATTAATATTCTCTCCCAATCTCCCCCCCCCACCCCTTGGAATTGGGTGACTAAAATTACCAGGAAAAGTTCACCCTTAAATTCTTAATGGGTCACCACAATGTTTTCTTCCTTGCTGCATAGATCACTGGAGTCCTTAAAATCCATTTTGGCATGCAATACAAGATAGTCTACAACAGCAAAATCCATAAAAATGGACAATTTAGACAGAGGCAAGAAACAGCTAATCAAAATTCCAAATGAAAGCCTTGGTAGTTGAAATTTATTTCAGTTTAAAGACTGCACAACTTGGGTTCCTACATTTCTACATACATGGTCAGTATTCGTAGTGGTAAAGCATGAATTTTTTAGTCATCATTTTCAAAAGTGACTTTTCAGTAAAATAAGGAAGCACATTGACCCTCTAATTCAACTTGCTTCCTAGAAATGAAAAAAATCATATGCAACTTCTAACAATCTTTTTCCATACAATATTAGCATCATTAGTCTACCACACACATTTATAACCATTTTGATTGTGGAACAAACATTGCCAAGCAAGAACCAGGTTAATGCATTTATATACTGTCAGATCAAGATAGCACATGATACAAATAACTTCTATTTAACTTCAAGTTGACCAGACACATATTCTCTTGGAAAACCAGCAAGTCAACTTCATTAATTAAATTTCTTTCGTGAAACAAACAAACAAAAAAGTGAAACTTCAGTTATCTAGAAACTGTTTGGAGATCAATACAATTTCAGTGGCATGATTACTGGGCATACTGCATGTCAGGTATGGTACTAGGCATGGAGTTAAAGACGACCTCCTCAAGGACATCACAGGCACATGAACACATGGAGTCAGAACAGTGCAGTAATTGCAGTAATGGACTTGAATATAGGGCACAGTGATGGAGGAGGACATAGAAAAAGAACTGATTGATTCTGGAACAACCAGATGCAGTTACACAAAAGAGGGAGACTGAGCCCAGTGTTGAAAGAAGAAATGTGAGAAATAAGAAGGCAAGGGAAATACGGGTAGACGAAGTGCTCTAGTCAGAAGGAAGGCAGACACAAAGCACTGAGGTAAGCATAGTGTAATGAAATGTTTGAAGACATGCAAATATGTCATAGGGGAGTGAAGTTTGACTAGATGTGGCAAGAATTAAAGTCACATATGCAGAAAAATTCTTGCATGCCATGTAAGTCTTTCCTTTGTATACCAGTGGTACAAAAACTTTTTCAATGACACACAATTTGTTAAATAAAAAAAAAATAGTCCTCCAGTATATGGATGCTTATTTATTTATATAATTGTATGTGAACTCCATAAGGACAGTTTTTAAAACATGAGTTTTATTTATTGATATCTCTCAAGTGTCCATAAGCATACCTCACACGGAGAGGACTAATAAATACCTGTTGAGTGTACATTACTAAACACAAATAAAGGTAGAAATTGCAAGCGGATGTGCTAAAGATGAAATAAAATGTGGTTTTGAGGGGTTTTCTAATTGGAATGGCTTTATTATCATTAGCTGATATCTCAAAGGACAATATAAGCTTGGAGGCTCTTTTATAACGATGGCAGATGTAAATAAATATATTAAATACCCTTCTTGATGATTTTGAACTTTTTTGCCTACTATCTTCTCAAACCTTTCTAGATCATCCTTCTCTTTTCCTTGTGATGTGGCTGGGAGAAAACTTGTGTTAAGGGAAGAAGGTGTTTCTGCTCTATAACTTTTACATTGCTCTCTTATGCTTCTTTACTAGTATTGTCTTCAATCAATGATCTGGGGAATTTTTCTTAAGCACCTTGCCCATTTTTTGAGATTTAGTAAAGACTAAGTAATAAAAATGATACATTCACTTGCTGATGTATATAAATTGAGGTACATTGAGATACATTGAAAGTAAATGAAAGAGTGAGGGCGTTATCATCAAACTCCACTGTAGTAGCCCAGTGCTTGCCTCTGAATTCTTTATATAACCATGCATGACCATTGGGACTGAAGGAGGGCACCAGGGCCTATCTGTCTATTACATATCAATGCAACATAATAAATTTCTTTTTTTTAAATATAATAAATATAGTGTAATGAATGTAAATATTTTAATATTTTCTTCTGACACTCTAAAGGATTATTTAGCCCTTCTGAGGTACATGCACCCCCATTTAGAGACCATGGTTATGGAAATAGAAACTATGGGAAAAAATTAAGCATGCAAGTGACATGTTTAGGCTTGAATTGGAAGAACTGCCCTGTAGCCAAGTTTCCTAGACGGCTTTAAGTATGTATTTTAATTTTATCAGTTTGGATGGACAAAATACTTTCTAATATATACTTTGGACTTCTTTATTAGTCATTATCTTAATAGTACTTACTGTTTTCTTTTCTTTTTTAAGTGTATTTTTTAAAGTTTATTTATTTGAGAGAGCTCTAGCAGGGCAGGAGCAGAGAGAGGATCCCAAGCAGGCTCACGCCATCAGTGCAGAGCCCAACGCAGGGCTCTATCTCACAAATTGTGAGATCGTGACCTGATCCAAACTCAAGAGTAGGATGCTTAGCTGATTGAACCATCCAGGTGTCCCAGTACCTATTGTTTTCTTTATGACTTATTAGATCGTGCTATAATGCAGAGAGGTCTTGAGTCTATTAAGTTTTTTTAAGACCATAAGTCTCTATATTAAATGGTCTCATTTATTATTCTTTAAAAAATAATATTTTTTACTGATATTCAGAAAAATTTAGCCTTTTATCTTGTATCTGGTTAACATTATTATTATTGTTATTACGTTGGTTCTTGACTCATTCAATTTAATATATATATTCAGAGGGCTTGAAACCCAGAGTACCAGGCTTAGTGAAATCGTATCTAAAATAAGACAAAAACTTTCTGAGTTAGGCCTAAGGAATATTCCTCTAAGGAAACTTAATATGTGACTTAATATGTGGATTTGATGACCTTGACACTTTTCAGAAGTATTTGGGGGGAGGAGGGGCTCAATTTTTAGGTGTGGGATATATTCTAGATAAGCTTAAATGTCAGACTCCCAAGTTCTAGACAAAAAAGCACTTTTTACACTTAATGTTTTGATGGTAGTACTTTATAAAGACTTGTTAACATTTCTTTTTTATTTATTGGGATATTTGCACACTTCTAAGCTTGCTGATTAGAGCTCTTTGAAAGTTGAGTATATAAAAACAGGGAAAAACTTTGACCCTGGCATGCAGATTGAGGACCACTGAAAAGTAAGATAAAGAGGAAGGAAAGGAATAGGGGCTAAGGAGGGTCATTGTATATGAAATCTAGAACTTATTCTGAGCAGGAGACTCTCATGACCGGAAGTGAGTCCTGCATGAAGTCACAGTTCAGATATATAAGAAGAGATACCTGGGTTGATGGGTAAATACAGAACAGACATGTCTCAGTTGCTGGGTCAGAGAGAGGGGACATGGCCACCATCCTTGGCAAAGTGATAATACCTTGGCAATGCTCACAGCTGGGCAATTGCTCCTCAGGGAGCTCCTAAGAGGAATTCAGGCTGAACTGATTCTCAAATAAATCAATTTAATGTAAACAAAATTGTCTCTTTCATGTTAGTGGGTGCCCAGTGAATCAAGTTTTATTTATTCTACTGAATAGAAGGCTAGTCAACTCTCTTTTATGTAAATTTGCATAGATACAGAAAAGTACCCAAAGTAATACAAATATACATACGCATCTGCTCAGAATTAGTTCATGTTAGTATTTTATCCTACTTGGTTCAGACTGCTGTTAAAGAAATAAAATGTTGTAGTTCAACTTCTCTTTGAATCCCTTCCCAGCTTCAAAATTGAGACACTTGGCTTCCTGCTAATAAGGGCAATTTGGAGTTTGAGAAATTAACTGGAAAAATAAATACATATAACTGTATTTTCATCCCAAATTCTAGGTTGTGCTGCACAAAGGACAAAGGGAAGTATTACCAATTTCTTTTATTATAGATTTGTTTTTCTTTTTCATCATGTAATAGTGCTTTAAATGTCTCCATAGATATTCATTAGCTCTGCTTGAGGGACAACAGTACATTTGCTTTGGCACACACATTATGGGCAAGGAGTTTCTAAAGTCCCATTTAATGAATTCACATAGTTTTAATACCTGACAAGGGAGTGTCCAAACTGAGCCACCACAGGAGAAATAAAAGGATTGAACCATTCTAGTTGCTATTCATTTGCACTTACTGAAGCACAGAATGTCAGATGCAGATATTTTGGAAGCAGAGTTGGCCTGTGGACAAATTATTTTTCTTTCCCATATTATATTTTCCCTTGGATCATAAAATGGGATTGGCACAGGTTGAGTCTCAGGCATCGGACATGCAGATGGAGGTTTGTGTGCAGGGTGTTACTGAACAATGCCTTGGGAACCTTCTGGAAAGAAGTGAGGGGGGGCAGACTTGGGCAGAGGGAGAATTGAACCAAGATGCAGATACAAGAGAAGCCTTTCCTGATCCCATTGAGCTCGCAGCCCGTCACTTCTGTCCTCATTTGAGGAAGGCAATAAAAAGGGCTGCTGGAGGGGAAAGATAATAGCCTTCAGCTAGGCAGTTCCTCATAGTCTAGGGCAACTTGTGGAGAAGGCCTCCTGTGTGCAGCATCAGTGGGCAACACTCCCAGCATCTGGGAAATGAGGGCCTCAGTCCTGGAGAGGGAATGTGGGCACCTCACCATTCCTGTGCCCAGCTTGCACATGCGGCATATGTAAGATAGCCCAGGGTAGATGCCATGGCACACATGTTATTAACAAATAGCCATTCCATTTCATCAGGGACAACTACCCAAAATAATGTGGTTTGGTTTATTTGCAAATAAATACGTTATTCTTAGCAGTAAATTTTCCTAAACTATATGAACATTTTTCCTATTTTTGCTTTAAGCAATTCAACTATTCAGGTATATATTTGGGAATATATTATTGGATATATATCGCGCATCAAAGAGGATGTGCAAACCTAAGAAGTCAGGCTCACTCTCTGGAAAGAAGCAACAATATAATTTGACAGATTAAATGCACAGATAGAACATTTAGGGAACAACTACATAACCATGCCTAAAGAAATGCATAATAATGTTCTAAGAATGAAAATGCTGACAAAATTTAGGTTGGCAGAAGTTTCCAGAGTGGATTAGTGACTGTACTGCTGGGGAAACATCATTAATAAAAGCACCAGTTGAATTTTTCCCTCTTACATTTCTCCAAAGACACCGTTCTTAGCTGGTGAAAGGTAGTTATTACCATATTACATACTAAGTTCTTTTTGTAATTACCTAGGTTGCCAAAAGTTATAAAAGGGAAAATTGAACAAACAGATAAATTAAAGTTTCCAAATGTTTTTAGTTCAATAAAACTTCCTTTAAAGGAAAGTCCTTTAAAGGACCTTGCAATACTATGATTTATGTGACAATGTAAATTAATTTCTCCACGTAGTTCTCTCTTTATCTAGAATGCATAATAGGTACAACACAGCCATGACTTCTGTATTTACAAGAACAGAGTGTAGGCCTGTTCCACCAGAACCCGGCATTCTGGTGAAAATGCCTGGGCCATGGTATTTCTCATATCTATGATGCCAACCATTCCTTAAGTTTAGAAAGAAAAGAACCAAATTTAAAAATGCCATTCTAGTCATTCTTTAGGATTTTATAAGTATGACTAGGAATCTGATTTACTTATTAATTGTTTGCTATTAATGTGACTTTTGAGTGAAGTGTCTGAATACATGCATTATAGGGTATAAGCAGTACACAGGCGAGAACAGATTTTCTTCTTAAAGTTCCTTTAAAAGTTAAAAGTTTGAGGTTCAGAGGAAAATTTACCCACTAAGTAAAATTGTCTATAAAATAAAGTTACGAATGAGAGGTAGTTCTAGGCCAGTCCCTCTATGTCAAAGTAATAGAACTCCATTTCCTTAGATCTGACTGCACAAATGACTTGCAAAGTCCTGGTCCTCTGGAGAGTTGTACACCCCAGGGGGTGATGCAGAACTCTGGGGGCAGGAGAGGGCCCCAAGGGGAGGAGAGAGAAAAGGACAAAGCCTTAGACACTCAGGATCTCATGGTGGAGAGAAAAGTTCTACAGCAAGGAAGAGGTTAACAGTTAAGGATAAATGGCTGTTTAATTTATTAATCCTGTTTTGATCTACAGGTTGAGTTGCCACAGGTTGATTATTCTGGATGGTATTTCAGGATAATGCTTTAAATAAACAACACTTTATTTCAATTTGATGTTTTCTCTCTTGTCCATGGAAGTTTTACTTTTTAGTCTTATTTGCACTTTCTCTTGACCGGTACTTATTGCCTAAGCAACGTTATTGCAACAATACAGGATATCAAATAGGAGGAAAATGTCCTCACAATGTGCTCATGCAGACATATCAACTATTTTTATTTTTTCTAGTTTTTCCATACATAAACATTGTTGTAACCAAAGCAGAGATACTTTTGTGCCCTGGTCTTTTTCACCTGACATTGTATCATGTTTTATGATTCTTCATCTTTCCCCTTTTACCACTCCAAAATAAAGAGAAACCCTTGGCCTTCTGGGTTCCATATTGGATGCCCAGGCTTGCAAAACTCTGTGCTAGGTATCGAATTCCATGCAGCTTCCTTTAGAGATGGGACTGTGTGTGCCACCTCTGAGAGTCCGCATCTCTGTAGATGTCTTCTCCAGTTGGAAGGGAATGACTTTCCATTCTCCTCTTAAAAGTGCAAAGAAACCTCACCTTCTCACACACTACTTGCCTTTGGGCTGCTTATGCCTTCTGGTGTCATTTGAATTTAAAGGTAGTTTCAAGTGTTACCGCTGAAACACAAACCAACTGTTTCCCTCAGTGTGGTGTCTGGCAGGGAGCAGGCACTCAACAAAACTTTACTGAATGAACAATATTTCTCATACAGGATCACATGCAAATTATGTTAGCAAAAGAAAGTTTTCATAATGTGTTTCCAAACTAAAAGTGTTTGTTTACCTAGAATGACTCCTGAAAGCTAGAAATCATAGTGCTTCAAAATATACATTTTAAAGAATGATGCTATCCATTGTTCCACTTGCTTTAGAGAAGCTTTTGCTCTTTTAAGCTTCTTAACAACTTGGCGATACTGGTATTGATACCCATTTTATAGATGAATAAGGCTAGAGAGATAAGAAACTTGTCCAAGATCAAACAATCGATAAGTTAAGTGTTGGAGCCAAGGTGTCCAAGCCTTTCAGTGTTCATATGATATCCTTCCAATATCCATAGTCAGGTTTTCAGCTTCAGATAGCATAAAGTTCAGAATGCTATTAAAAAGAATGCTTCTAGGTGTCCCTTTACATGTTATTTGTATTTGCTATGAAGTCAGGGTATCAACAATAGTGGTTTGTCTGTGGGAATGTCCCTGATGTTACCTTAGGGGTTGATACCAGTTAACCCTGGGGTTTTCTCAACTGGCTTATAGTGTGGATTTGAGCTCTTAAGGAACTCTAGTCATTATAAAGTGTTCATGACTGGTTCAGGTTACCTAATTTCTACAGAGAAAGTGATAGTTCTGTACAATCATGGCATATAGAGTGGGAGATATTCTGGATACTGCCACAAGAATCCCTAAAAATTACAAGTTTGAAGTGCAATATAATCAAGCAAAGGAAAGATAATCGAGTGAAATTAATTACTCTGCTACAACTCTTTAACAAGAAAAGAATGAAAGATTGAATCTATTCCTTGATCATATATAAAATATGTTTTTAAAAAATATTTGTCGGGGTGCCTGGGTGGCACAGTCGGTTAAGCGTCCGACTTCAGCCAGGTCACGATCTCGCGGTCCGTGAGTCCGAGCCCCACATCGGGCTCTGTGCTGACAGCTCAGAGCCTGGAGCCTGTTTCAGATTCTGTGTCTCCCTCTCTCTGACCCTCCCCTGTTCATGCTCTGTCTCTCCCTGTCTCAAAAATAAATAAAACATTAAAAAAATTAAAAAAAAATTGTCTCACACTACGTCAATGGCTTATAATTTCTAGAATCAATATCTAATGTCTTATGGAATTCTATGAATGTATTTTACTGTCACCCATTTTGAATAAATTGTAATATTGAACTATTTACACATCAAACAAAATGTACAACCTTAAAATAAAGATGAATATTCCTTAGAATTTCAGTTTTTAGAAAGTATTGGCTGTAGGGGCACCTGGGTGGCTCAGTCGGTTAAGTATCCCACTTCAGCTCAGGTCACGATCTCACAGTTCATGGGTTTGGGCCCCTCAGGATCTGTGCTGTCAGCTTGGAGCCTGGGCCCTGCTTCGGATTCTGTGTTTCCCTCTCTTTCTGTCATTCCCTTCTCATGCTCTGTCCCTGTGTCTGTCTCTGTCTCTCTCAAATATAAGTAAACATTTAAAAAAGAAAAAAGAAAATATTGGCTGTTAATAGTTATAATTTAATCTTTGCAACATTGGCACTAGTAATAATAATAGATTTTTTTTCAGCCACATTGGATCTAAGTATCCGCTAGGTAACTGTCACCCTTTTCAAATCACTAGAGTATTTTTAAAAACATTAGCTAAGCATTGCTAAAAATACTTCTGAGAAATTTTATTCCACTTCATAGACATAGTATGTCTGTCAAAAACATTAAATGTCTGGACACTATAGCAACATTCTATTTTAGAGTCAGAAATCAATCTTAGAAAATATGATCTTGTACTCAATGATGCGATACAATAATTGCAGGGATAGAAATGTTCTGGAAAGATGAAACCATAAGTGCTAAAATGAGACCATTTAAAATGAAACAGAATGTTTCTTTTAATGATAGCATCAGTTTATTTTATGGCATTCAAAATACTTACATATTAGAATGAGGCAAGAATGATATAAACCACTAAAATAGAATTAAAATGTTTATCTATATGTGTATATCTCATGTATTGTGATTCTGACCTGCTAATATCTCTTAAGATTTTCACTAGCAAAGTTATAAAAATGTGGAACACAAATCTCTAGATTTAAAGCTAAATGCACTAAAAATATGATGTTGGATTTAAAAAAAACTCATCTGCGATAGTAACTATGTAAGGGCTAATAATTAAACTGAAGACAGAGACTTAAAAAGTAACAAATCAATACTCGACGGTTCTTTTCCATATCTGTTGGAGAATCTAAACTTCAATATTTACATGGCCTTCCTTACAGTTATTAGGGCTTCTTGATCATTATGCCCAAATGAAAATGTGTTTAAGGCTTATATAAATCTACCAGAATTCAGATGTATTCCCACTGCAAAAAAGTTAGTTTAGTTAATTTCATCACAAGCTTCTTTGTGTAAATGACACTAAATTAAACAAAGAATTATTGACAGTAGAGATGAAAAAAACATTTGGTGATTATTGGCCATGACACAGGCCCTCGTGAAGGTTTCCACCTCATCTAATCTTCAAATAAGCTTGTGAGATGGAAATATCATCACCCCCATTTTACAGCTGAAAAACAGAGGCATGAAAATGGAATTGATAACATTTCTATAGGATTATGGACAACTTAATTCTCAAATATACTAATGTTTCATCCTTGCTATATCCGAGGTATAAAGTGTCCATGCCTTAGTATAGAATGTAATAGTCTAACGTGATGAGGCTAAAGATACCTATGTTTTCAGGTTTTCAAATGGTCTCTTTCAAATGCATTTTACTACATTCCTTAAATAGTGGATTTGTTTTGTACCAACAACTTTGAAGAATGTACTTATAGGCTATTGGAAAATTGACAAACTTTATTTTCAGGTTTGAAGTTAGATATTAAAGGAAACAAATACATCATGATACTTACATTAGGTGTATTTGGGTGGGGGAGTAATTGGAATGTAAGAAGAAATGTTCAGCTAGTCTTATAAAACATAAAATAACAATATGGTAGGTATACAACTGAAAGTAAACTGATAAGCACAGACAGTGTAAGTCAAACTGAAAAGTGATCAGAAGAACAAATAAATCAGTGAATACATTCAGCAGATAAGGCAAGTACTTTCATTTCCCTTGGGTAAATATCTAGGAATAAACAAGCTAATTCACATAGCATATATCTGATTCATTTTTTTTAACGTTTATTTATTTTTGAGACAGAGAGAGACAGAGCATGAACGGGGGAAGGTCAGAGAGAGAGGGAGACACAGAATCGGAAGCAGGCTCCAGGCTCTGAGCCATCAGCCCAGAGCCCGACGCGGGGCTCGAACTCACGGACTGTGAGATCATGACCTGAGCTGAAGTCGGAGGCTTAACCGACTGAGCCACCCAGGCGCCCCTATCTGATTCATTTTTTAAAGGAAACTATCAAATTGTTTTCCAAAATGGTTGGTTGTACCATTTTACAATTCCACAAGGAACATAAGAGACTTCAAGTTCCTTTGATCCTAGCTAACACTTGGAAAGTTAGTCATTCTAATAGGTATGCAGTAGTATTTAATTATGGTTTTAATTTGCTCATGACTAATAATGTTGAGCATCTTTTCCTAAGTTTATTTTCTACCTTTATAATAGCTTTTGTGAAGTCCTTGTTAAAAATCTTCAACATATATGTCATTTGTAAATATTTTATCCCAGTCTGTTTCTTGTCTTTTCAGTCTCTTGGTATTTTCAAGACTTGGACATAAATGTTCACAGAAGCTTTATTTATAATAACCAAAACCTAGAAACGGTCCAAATATATATCAGCAGGTATGGAGGATAAACAATCATGGTATCCATACACCAGAGTACTTTTCAGCAATAAGAAAGAATGAACTGTTGATATATGTAACCATATGGATAATCCTCAAAATAATTGTGATGAGTGAAAAAGCCCAGGAAAAAAAAAAGTGCATGCTTTAGGATTTCATTTATATACAATAAGAGAAATATAAACTAATGCACGGTGACAGAAAACAGGTCATTAGTTTATTAAAAATAGGAGGATAACAGGTGATAAGGATTACATTAGAGCAAAAAGAAATTTTTGAAAGAGATGAATACATTCATTATTTTGCTTGTAATAATAGTTTCATGGGTTTATTCTTATACTCAAACTTAAAAAAATGTACATTTTAAATATGCACAGTCTATTGTATGTCAATTACACTTCAATAAAGCTGTTTTAAAACTTCAGCAGAAAATTTGCATTATGCATTTGTGTTCTTAATTGAATAACCAAGAAAGAAAGAAAGAAAGAGAGAAAGAGAAAGGGATGAGGAAGGAAGGAAGGAAGGAAGGAAGGAAGGAAGGAAGGAAAAGAGAAGAAAAAACAAAGAAAATCATAGCATTCCATGAAAAGTTATAATACATCTCATTTATGCTTTTGTAATACCATTTGGCTCTTCCTAAGGCATAACATTACCCCTCTTTTTTAAACTCTTAGGATGAATAAAATTCCATTCTGAAAGTTTCAGTTTAGATAACAATGTATCAAGAAATTCTCAATATTTATACTGACTGTAAGAAGTATGTATTATGAAAATATTAGTTTTCATTGAAAACATAATAAATTCTGTCCTTGGCAAAGCATGTAATTAAAAGCTTAAAAATCTGCCACCATCAGGCATTAATTGCATGTGTCAGATCATGCAAAAGGAAATAGTTAATTTGTTTTTTCAGTTGGCTGATTAAAACAAAAGGGTATGAATAAAGGACAGCACAAGGTGAAGCAGGTCAGTAGGATCATTTTGGGAAAGGTTACAAATTCTACTTGGGGTTATTGACACATTTTCTGGTTTTCTTCTTTTATGGCCCTTGAAATACACAGCACAGTTGTTGTGTGTGTGCTTTTTTTAATTTTAAAAAATTTTTATTCATTTTTGAGACAGAGCACAAACAGGGGAGGGGCAGAGAGAGGGGGATGCAGAATCTGAAGCAGGCTCCAGGCTCTGAGCTGTCAGCACATAGCCCGACTGGGGGCTCGAACTCAGGAACCATGAGATCATGACCTGATCTGAAGTTGGACGCTTAACTGACTAAGCCACCCAGGCACCCCTACACAGCACAGTTCTTAACAGTGAGCTAAATAAGATGGGATTACAGCAGAGGGCAAGACGTGGGTTCCACTGGAGCTGCTGGGAGTAGCAAATGTACAGCTTACCTCTTATAGGCACAGGATAGTACAGGATGGTCTCCGAATCTCCACTCCCATTACTTCCTTCCTTTAGATGTCACAGTGAAAGTAAAACAGTTTACTGCCCTGGCTCCATTAGCCCTTTGTTGTTATGGATCATCTTTTCAGTTTCAGTTTTCCAGCCATATCATGTCAACTGAAATAAAGACTTTCATCCTGCATTACTATCTAGTCTTACTTGATGTTTCTTGTCACCCTTCAATTTATATCTGCCATTCATTTGCTGCTTCAAACCAGTTTGGAGTATTTAAAATAAGATTAAAATTTCTGCTTCTGCAGAGGGTAAAGAAAAATAAATTCTGTAGAGTCTGCTTCCTCTATGCAAAAGTTGCTAATCTGGTTTACCTTTTGATTTAGAGTTTTACTTTGCAACACACCTCCTTGACTTGTCGTGTATAAGTGTGGATAACTGTCAAATTATTATAATTTAGTAAATTTCCCTTAGTACTTTCAGTGACAGTGGAACTCAAAAGAGAGTTTTGAAGGATTTATATGTGTTCTGAAGGTATAATTAACATTTAATGACAGTGTAAATTACTTCTTAATAATTAAGACATGCTTCAGTATGAATGAAGGAAGCATCTTTATTTGTGCTAAGAACACAAAGATCAAATGTCTTTTGCTGTAACAAACTTATTTTAGAAAGAGTTCTAGATTAATAGAAAATTTGTGAAGATGGTACAGAGTTCGTATATACTCTGTATCCAGTTTCCCATACTGTTAGCATTTTACATTATTGTGATACATTGGTCACAACTGATAAACTAATATTGACACATCATAACTAAACTTCTTGAAAAGGAAAATATCAAGTGCAACCCCCACTTATATACACTTACCATAAGATTTAGCAATCCCTAACTGGATTCTCTTAGGTATTTACCCAAGAAAAATCAAAACATATGTCCACACATGTATTTGTATATAAGTGTTCGTAATAACTGAATCGCTGATTGTGCCCAAATGTCTATCAACACGTGAATGGGTAAACAAATTGTGAAATATCCATAAATGGAATACTACTCACTAATAAAAAGGAACAGACTATTGATATACACAACATGGACGGATCCCAGTCATTATGCTAAGTTAAAGAAGCCGGATATAGACATGTATAAAATGTTACTAGAAAAGACAAAACCTTAGTACCAAAAGCACATCTGAGGTTGCCAGAGCCTGGGGCTGGGGGAAGGAAATTGACTACAAAGTGGTATAAGGGAATATGTACACATGGATATATATTTTTTCCCAAACTCATCAAATTGTATAATTAAAAATGGTGAATTTTATTGTATGCAAATTTTACCTGAATAAACTGAGTGAGAATAAGTGGAATGGGTCTGACAGCAGAGCAAGTTTCTAAGATTTTAGACAGCTTGACCAAATTTTAAGTTCACTATTCTTAAAAAAGAAATAATTTGGTAGTAAAAATCAATAGCAAGTAACTGCCAGTGGTAAATAAAGCTTCTTGAATTAATGTCAAAATAAAAAAAGTCTGCTCATATTCAAAGAAAGCCTTGAAATAGCACCAAGTAAACTGACATGTAGTGAAATTGGCAAAAAGAAATAAACACCACATCAGTGTCTTAGGAAAGCTAAGATTTTTGCAAGATTCAAATCAGGTTTTAAAATTAAATATATGGTTTTGGGTCTTTTACTGGAATATCTAGGTTTTTGGCCTTCTTTGATTTATATTGTATTGGACACTTATAATGAAAATAAAATTTCAAGAACAAGAATTGCATAAAATCAATGACACGACTCATAGGTCTTCTCAGAGTTGGCATGCTCCTCGTGGAAAAAGATAGTCATTCTCATTTTAAAACACTCGGGTGGGCAGCTCCTCCCCATTCTGGACAACCAAACTATTTGCTCAGAGGATTTTCTTAAGAATTGTTTATTGCTTTTACACAGCAACTGATGCAGCTAGGAAAGTATGTTACTTTCAACATCATCATTCCTTAGGTTGTTTGCATCCTTGTTAACATGGCAAATTTGTATCAGTGATTTCATCCACAATCAAATAACTGATCTTTCATCTGAGACATATTTGCTTATTCATTCATTTTTATTTAATTCATTCAAGATCTATTGGGCATCTCCTTTGTACCAGATACTCTGCCAGGTGCTGGGGGACACATCAGTGAAGAAATTACATAGAATTTTTGACATCAGAGTCCAGTGGAAGAGACAAACAAACCTTCAATTAAAAGACCACACAAAAATACTATGATTAGTGGTTTTTTTTGTATGGGGTGCTTTGAAAGAATATGGGGCTCCTGGGTGGCTCAGTTGGTTAAGCACCTGACTTCGGCTCAGATCATGATCTCACAGTTCGTGAGTTTGAGCCCCACATCGGGCTCTGTGACGGAAGCCTGGAGCCTTCTTCAGATTCTGTGTCTCCCTCTCTCTCTCTGACCCTTCCCCACTAGCACTCTGTCTCTCTCTCTCTCTCCTAAAAATAAATAAACATTAAAATTTTTTTAAAATGACAAAAGCCTTTCATTAGCAAGGAAAGGCTATATATAGGTACATGAGTATACATAAAAGGGGGTGTATAGGGGCGCCTGGGTGGCTCAGTCGGTTGAGCATCCGACTTCAGCTCAGGTCACGATCTCGCAGTCCGTGAGTTCGAGCCCCGCGTCGGGCTCTGGGCTGATGGCTCAGGGCCTGGAGCCTGCTTCTGATTCTGTGTCTCCCTCTCTCTCTGTCCCTCCCCCGTTCGTGCTCTCTCTCTGTCTCAAAAATAAATAAACGTTAAATTTTTTTTTTTAAAAAAAGGGGGTGTATAAGTGTAATGATAATGGAGATGGACAATTGAAATAATGTATTAAAACAATCTAAATATACTATCAAATGGGTTAATATTAATAATAGGTATTATTTACCAACTCTTTCACCACTCTTTTTTATCTGTTATATTAATATAATTTTCTTGTTTTAATATAATTTTCAATTGATGAACTAATTTTAAGGTTTCTACATTTATTTTCCCTAACTCTTAATTTCATAACACACAGTGTGACTTGATTAAACAGTAACTAAACTCCTCCTTTGTTTGCATTCAACCATTTTTCTTTTATTCTGTGTAAGAATTTCTTTTTCTTGCTGACAGCTCAGAACCTGAAGCCTGCTTTGGATTCTGTCTCCTCTCTCTGTCCCTCCCCTGCTCACACTCTGTCTCTCTTTTTCAAAGTAAATAAACATTAAAATAAAAAAAAATTCTTTTTCTTTAAGCATAGGCAATCATTTCTCTGACACTGTTGTAGCAACATCTTGCTAGATAGGTCTCCTGAGGCAAGGGAAATAAAAGCAAAAATAAACTATTGGGACTACACCAAAATAAAGAGCTTCTGCACAGCAAAAGAAATAAGCAACAGAACTAAAAGACAACCTACTGAATGGGAGAAGATATTTGCAAATGACATATCTGATAAAGGTTTAGTATTCAAAATATGTAAAGAACTTATACAACTCAACATCAAAAAACAAATAATCCAATTAAAAAATGGGCAGAAGACATGAACAGACATTTCTTCAAAGAAGACGTCCAGATGTCTGACACATGAAAAGATGCTCAACATCACTCATTATCAGGGAACTGCAAATCAAAAAGACAATGAGATATGACCTCACACCTGTCAGAATGACTAAAATAAAAAGCACAAGAAATAACAAGTGTTGGCAAGGATGTTGCGAAATAGGAACCCTTGCGCACTGTTGGTGGGGAAGCAAACTGGTGCAAACCCCCACTGTGTAAGGTTCTCTAAAAAATTAAAAATAGAATTACCCTACAGTGCAGTAATCACATTACTGGGTATTTACCCAAAGAATGCAAAAACACTAATTTGAAGTGATCTATGCATCCTTATGTTTATTACAGCATTATTTACAATAACCAATCTATGGGAGCAGTCCTAGTGTCCATTGACAGATGAATAGATAAAGAAGGTGTGGTATATATACCAATATTATTCAACCATAAAAAAGAATGAAATCTTGCCATATGCAACAACATAAATGGATCTAGAGAGTATAATGCTAAGAAAAATAAGCCAAAGAAAGACAAAAACCATAAAATTTCACGTGTATATATAATTTAAGAAACAGAACAAACAAAAGGGGAGGAAAAAAGCAAACCAGGAAACAGACTCTTAACTACAGAAAACAAACGGATGGCTACCAGAGGGGAGGGGGGTGGGGGGATGGGGGAAAGAGGTGGAGGGGATTAAGTGTACACTTACCTTAACGAGCACTGAGGAATATATGGGACTGGTGAATCACTATACTGGGTACCTGAAACGAATATAACACTGTATATTAACTATATTGGAATAAAAATAAAAAAGTTTCTTTCTGTTTAAACTACAGCATTGACAGTTTTCTTCACAGGGAGGGGAAGATCACATTTATTTGAAATAAGAAAGAGTACCTAAACATATTTCACCATAAGATATGTTTTATCTAAATTTTTTTGGAGAATGGAATCTATTACTATACAGTTTTCCAATGAAAATATTTCTCCCCTTTCTCCTTGCTGGCTACTCTTTTGCTCTCCTTCCTTCTATTTAGACACATTTATAGAACATTAGCTCTGCGCTGTGCAGTGCTCAGAGTTGCTGTGTAGAGTGGATGGGTTGTGCCCCTTACCTCTCCAGGGAGCCCCTTCCCATATGGTGCACTTGATACAATGTGCATGGCGTGTGAAATAATCCCCATCAGTATGTTTTCAACCTTCTTCTTTCCTCCTGTTCCATTCTCCTAAAAAAAATTTTTTTTAATGTTCTTATTTATTTTTGAGAGAGAGAGAGACGGCACTAGCGGGGAAGGGGCAGAGAGAGAGAGAGGCACAGAATCCAAAGCAGACTCTAGGATCTGAGCTGTCAGCACAGAGGCTTATGTGGGGCTTGAACTCTTGAACCGCGAGATCATGACCTGAGTGGAAGTCAGATGCTTAAGGACTGAGCCACCCGGGCACCCCTTCATGTTCCATTCTTACTGTGTGATATCTCCCAGTCTCTGTTTTCAAGACACTTTTTTCTTGTGGTCTCCAAATCTTTTATAGTTAGCCATTTACTACAGTATCTTCCTTTGGCCATCTTACACCTCAAACCGTCAGGACGTTCCCAACTAGATTCATCTTATCTTCTTTAAAGCTCTTTCGACTTCTTTAAATCTTCAAGACAATTCATGGAAACGTTTTTTCAACACTTAAAAAAAGCAATCTTCAAGGTACTGTGAGACACGAGGGTGGTTAAGACAAACTATTCCTGGACTGAGGGAGCTTCTCAAATACACTCACAGATTGTTTTCAATATTCTTTTTCAGCTATTTGCTGCAATGCTGCACTACAGCACCAGGGCCAGATCGCTATCATAGATGTACAATAGATGTAGAGGACACACAGAGAACATTCCAGGGACAGTGATAGTCACTGGAATCGTTTGGCTGTTACAAAGTGAGTGAGACATTCTGAAAGATTTCATTTCAGTATGGTTTTTTTACTTAGTTGATACAAATCAGGTTGAATTTTCTTATGTAGAACCGTGAACACTAGTGTGTTTGTGAAAGATACAATTTCTCTTTGACTTTTTATCAAATGGTGTCCTCTGTTATTAATCACCTTTTTATTTTCCATATTTCTGACAGATCAGCATCAGGGGGCTTGCTGACCCTGGAGGGACTAGTCTTCGCAGGGCTAGACAATTCCTAGTGAGAGTGAAAGACTGGCTTGCTGAGGATACCTCTCATATGTAAAGTAATCAATCCAGAGCCCACATCCCCACCATCTATTGGGCTCCAAAACACTTAAGGGCACTATTTGCCTGCGCTAATCATCCCAAGGCCCAGTACCAGAACACCAGGGACAACCTCTATACCTCTGATTACACTGAAGTTATTCAAAGTAGCCAATCCTAAACCTGCCTAGCCTTGCCTTGCCAGTTCCTGACCACAGAAACCACAATAAAGGTTCTCACCAGTATTTTCCCTTCACTCCCTCTGCCTGCTGACCAGCTCTGGTGCTTTCTTGTACTGCTCTGTGCTTCCTGTGTGATACGTAATGTCTCTTCCTCTCGGGAACTGTGATTAACAAACTATCTTTTCAATGGCAATCGTCTCCGGATTGAAAAATAATAAAACGTCCATTTTAAAGAAGAGCTGGAGTTTATGGGCTGTGGGAATTCTTTCACATCTTTCACTTTCACATCTTGCAGAAATAACATGACAAATTATGCCTTTCCCCTTTCCAAAGCATCTACTATGGTCATGCAATTTTACCGAGGCCATTGCTTCTACTGGCCCCTCTGCCACACAGATAAATAGGTAAAATGTCTTCATTCTTCGGTGTCTGATGAAATGTCCTATATTCTATTGATCCTACAATAAAAATATATTATGTTGGTAAGTTACTTTATGGTTAATAGGTGTTTCCACATTTATTTATCACTTAAGAGCTTCTCACACACATACACACATATTAAAGATAGGTCATGAATCATTCCTATATTGGAGATGAAGGAATTGTGACTCCAAGAGCTTAAAGCTTTTCCTAGGCTCATCCTATAATGGGTGGTGGTGGTGGTGGGTGTTTCTTAGTCTACCACCTAAGATTTCTAGGTAGTAGATTTCTACTATTAGAAACTATTTTCTAATTTCTACTATTAATTCTATTACTGATTTCTACTCTATTTCCTATTTCTACTATTATTTCCACTATTTCTACTACCTAGAAATCTTGGGTATTGCTAAAATGAAAATCTTAATAGAAACTTGATTTTAGAAGATGCAGTAAATTGAAATTAGACCTGTATCAATAAAAAAATAATCACATTCACAGCTAGAAAGGGAAAGATTGAACACATTTCTCCCTTCTGCTTCGCATGAAGTTAGAGCGCATCTTTTGGGGATGTATCAGGGAAGACTACTTTCTCTGACTGTTTACCAGCATCCATATATATCGTAAAATCAGGCTGACCCTGTGTTAATTTTTGTACAGCTTTATATTCATTTGTTATTATATTAAAATAGTTCTTTGCAAAATACCATTATTGACAACAATTCCAATTGAACTTTTCAAGGAAAGAGACACCAAGGCCGCAGCATAACTCTTTTTCTATGGAGGAGAGATAAAAATTTAGAGCTGGAATTAATTTTAGAGATTATGCAATACAAACATTTATCAAAGAAGCCCATGACATTAGGAAGTTTTCCTAAGATATTATAATACTTCTTCTCAGCAATTTGTCATTTTACTACTAAACAAAAGTTCTCACTCACATTCCATATACCCTTAAGGATGCTTTAGCTCAGAAGTCTGTGTTGTAATGCAAATTGGAGAATTCAAATCCCTAGTATATTGTGAAGAATGAAAATGACCTTGAGTCCTTTCTCTAAGAGAGCAATCCTGTTCTGTCTTGCAGGAGTTAAACCATCTGAGGATGGGAGGGGGAGAGGTGTTGTCCCAAGTTTCAATAAAGTCTGAAGGTGAAAAGTTTAATGGGAATTTCAGGGGCCAGCTCACTCTATACAATCTTACTGAATCTGGGTGTATTTCAAGTACTAGTCTAACCTAAACACGGAAACCATCTCAATCTTACATTGCATTTCCTTTTAACATAGGCTCTACAAAAGGAGTTCTCCCAGTATATTTTTCATTGTTCCCAGAATATTAGCTCTGAGAAGCCAAAACTTTCTCCACATCTATGAAAATAATTTAAAAACCCCTACAGAACATTTGGGCCTTTTAAAATAAAAACTGTAAAAAGCTCTGATGTTTGTGAAGTATTCCTTTTATTTATCATTGAAGGCTGGAATTACTTAAAGCAAATCTGCTTCATTTTTCTTTAATGGAAGGCTCCCAAAGGTCATGGAAGTTCTGAGAAATCAAATCCTGAGATTTTCTTGGGCTTCTGGGCTATTGAAGCTGGACTGAGTTATGTTTATTAAATCCATGTCTATATTTTTGGCAATTAGTTTCTTACACCTTGACTTTAGAAATCTGGGAATCATTGACATGCCAAACCTTCAAACTATATGAGGCTAATTTTTCATAAACCAATGTGCCTAATTACTGGTATTACTTTTTGAAATGTTTCCATGACTGATACTCCTGGGATTCATACATGGCAAATGCATTTAAAATGCCATCTATCATCTGGACCCCTACTTTCAAGCCCTTAGGCAAATGTTTTTGTAAACAATTGGCCCTTGAAGGTATCCCTGGAGCCAGGAAGCTCATATTTCATTGGACCAAGAGAAGAAACACATTCCAGAGTTAAGGATCCTCTGAGGACAAAACTGTGAGTCAAGGTTCACCACATTGTATCATTAATCAGCTTGATTCAAATGATGTCATAAACCCAAGGTCAAAATGAGCAGTCAAATTCCACCTCCAAAGACCCACGTTTGTAGCTTCAAGGGTGTCCTGTGAAGTTTTCCTTCTAATTTTTAAAAATGAGGCAATGATTATGAACTGAAAAATTTGAAGTCCAACTATAAATCAAGAATTTGGTGATGTAATCAACACAGGATAGAACTAAATGCATCTAGCATATGCTTAAAAACCCACATAATTATGATTATAAGAATAGGATGTAATCATAAATGGTAACTAACAATGAAATTGGTGACATTTATACAGCTGATTTGAGTATTTTTTAAAGGTCCCTTGTAAAGGTGACTAGTAGGAAACTGCTCAGAGCCTCTACTCAAGACATTGTAACAAAAACCACCTGAAGTACAAGTTAAAAATACGCTTTCTGAAAACCAAACCAAAACTTAGGCTTTGGAAGTTCCAAGCTATTTAAAAATGAACATGAGGAAACATCTCTCCTCATTTTGGTTAGACTTAACTTATATTCCTTTATTGAGAAATAAGATCAGGTAAGGTACCTGGGGTTTTAGATTCTAGGCAGAAAGGGAGAAGCAAAAAGGAGACAAACAAAATGTGTAGAAGTTCGTCACCATTAGACCAGCCTTATACAAGAAATGTTAAATGGAGTTCTTCAAGTTGAAACTGAAGGAGGCTTATTAATAACAGGAAAACATATGAAAGTATAAAACTCACTGGTAAAGGTAAGTATACGGTTAAAATCAGAATATCCCAGTTTTAAGGCTGGTGGGTAAGTCACTTATAACTCTCATATGAAGGATCAAAGATAAAAGTATTCAAAATAACCATAACTACAATAATTTGTTAATGGTCACACAATGTAAAAAGATGTAAATTATGACATCAAAAACATAAAATGGGGTGGAGAAAGGGTAAAATGTAGAACTTTTCAATATACTTGAAGTTAAGTGTTATCAGCTTAAAATACAGTGTTATAAATACAAGATACTTTATGTAAGTCTCATGGTAACCACAAAGCCACACAAAAGAAAAACAGAAAGGAATTAAGCAATACCATTACAGAAATTTATCAAATTACAAAGGAAGAGAGCAAGAGAAGAAAGACAGAGAAGAACTACAAAACAGACAGAAAACAGCAAACAGAATGGTAATAGTAAGTTAATACCTACCCATAATTACTTTAAATATAAATGAGCTCAATCCTCCAATCAAAAGACGTAGAGTGACCAAATGGATTAAAAAACAAGACCAAACTATGTTCTGCCTATGAGAGACTCACTTCAGCTTTAGGGAGCACACAGACTGAAAGAGAAGGTACAGAGAAATACATTCCGTGCAAAGGGAAACCAAAAGAAAGTAGGAATAATTAAATTAGACAAAACAGAACTAAAGCCAAAGACTGTAACAACAGATAATGAAAGTCATTATGCTAAGTGAAATTAGAAGGGGAAAGGCAAATACTCCATGGAATCATTTATAAGTGGAAACAACAACAACAAAAAGGAAAACCCCAAACTCATAAAAACAGAAAAGTGGTTTCCAAGGGCTATGGGGTGGAGAAAACAGGCAGAGGTTGGTAAAAGGTACGAATATTCAGGTGTAAGATGACTAAGTTCTCAGGATCTAATGTATAAGGTGGTGACTATAACTGATAACACTGTATTGTATAATTGAAATTTGCTAAGAGTAGAACTTAAAATTTCTCACTAAAACTTAAAAACAAGGGAAAATATGTTAGGTGATGGATTTGTTAATTAACTCAATGTAGGGAATCCTTCCACAACGCATGCATGTATCAAATAATCCCTCTATACACTTTAAATATCTTACAACTCTTTTGATTATACCTCGATAAAGCTGAAAAATAATTTTTTTTAAAAAGAAATTTCATAGGAAGAAAAAGAGGAAAAAGAGAAGAGAGGACAAAATAGGAAATGTTAATACGTAAGTACAGAAAGCAAGTAAAGAGAAAACCAAAAAGCCAAAGTGGAGAACAATTGCGGAAATAGAAAAGGGAACTGAGAGTATGAATCCACGAGGATGCATCAACTGCACACATATATGCAGGGATATTCTGAGATGTATGTGGCTAAACTCATACTGAGCTTAACTGACACTTAAAACTCACCATATTTTCCATGTTCCACATAAATATTTCACAATTTTCTTTAGTAATAAATAAATAAATTCAGAGGTTAATAATGTGTTATCTCTTGATGGAATGATGAATTCTCCCCCAAAACCTTTGCATGTATACACTATTTTTCCTGCAATATCAGACACTCATGGACACCTTGAGGTTCTATTTTGGAGGTCAGGTTAAGAACTACAAAATAGTTTATCCATGAATTCATCGTTCATTCATTCATTCATTCATTCAACAAACGTTTGTTGAGGACCTGATCTGTGCCAGGAACTGTTATAGCCACTAAAGATATAGTAACAAACAAAAGAAAAATTTCTGCCTTAATGGAGTTTCTGTTTGGAGTTTCTGTTCTGACTGATTTATCAGTCAATAAAAATGACTCAAAAAGTATATTGCTAAAGCCACCTTTGTTTTCAAATCGTAATTTACAGTAGTTGAGTCCCTTGTTTCTTGTTTATTATTATGCTTGTAGAATGTGTGACTGGCTACACAAAAATAAGGGTTACTGTTTACATGCGGTATTTAAATATTTAATCTTTTACCAGAACACACCTCTAGGTGCAGCTAATTAAAAACAAACAAACAAACAAACAAACAAACAAGCAAACAATTTTTAGGGTTTTCTGCTTAAGAAAACCTCAAGGGATTACCTCAAGGGATGATCCCCTCCTCTCTTCCCTCTTTTCCTCTTTTGCTGTCTCTTATGTGGGTATAAAACAAGTTTATTATTACATGATTCCAATTCCAATACCCTAATAGGTGATTTGATAAGTGGTAGGCACATTTCCAGTGGAGCAATCAGATTCCTTGGGAGACTCTAATATTTGTAGTTAAAAACACTAGTCTGTGTTGTCACTTATACTGAGATAAAGGAGATCCATGAACAGAGAGCACCATTTTGATGCAGCCATGTTTTACCTGCTTGCAAAAACAGCAGAGAAAACTGGTTTCTTTAAAAAGAAGAAATATGAAAACCCAAGAGCAACAGAACAAAATTCAGGTACTCCCAGATGAATGGAAAGTGTCACTTTTATTTGTGCGTGGCTCATTACAATTCGACAAATAAACCTTAGTATTCAAGAATATGACTTTCTTAATCTTAACCGGTGCAATTTCTGTGTTGATCTCTCCTTTTTACTGATATAAGAAAACACTATCTGGTCACTATTTAGTAAACTCAGCAGACATTACTTGATTTATTCAGGTTCAAAATGTCATTGATTTGGGATTTAAACTCAGTGAGTTGAGGAGTCAGAATCAGTCCACATAGAGTTTTCTTCTTCCCACCGCTGAGGTCCAGAGAAGCATGCAGTTCTTCACGGCATTGATCGCAAAAGGTGTTGGATCTTTGATCATCTCTACACACCAGGTTGAATGCTCCTTTCCAGTCATTGTGAACATGTACTTATTAGTGCTGCTGGTGAGTACTGAGTTCACTAGGATGCCTAATGTCCAAGTTCATAGAGCTCTTCCTCTCTACCTGAACTTTAAGGCCTTTACAGTCCTTTGACTGCCTTCTTCCTTGCCGCCCTGGCATGTAACAGCCTAAATGCCCTGCCCTTGCTGCCCCATGATTGTGCACCACTCTGGATACAGGCCTTCTTTTCAAGGACAATGATCTCCTGGGCTGCACCCAGAAACAAAGCAAAGGCATCCTTACTCTAGGGTCCCCTCAAATTTACCTTTCCTGCTGTCATTCCCTCCCCAGGGGCAAGATTCAAGTTTCTTTAAAAATTTAGAAGGTTCTATTTCACAATAGTGTTTGGCACTCTTGTCCTCCTCTTTGAACTTGGGAAAATATCTTTTGGTTTAGCTGAGGAAAGACATTCATTTCCTTTCTGTGTGTAGGGAAAACTAACCACGTCTTTCCAAAAAGCTACTTAAGTAGGTCATTGAGGTAAAGAATACTGAGACTATTTCCCCCAATGCTTTTTCTCTCTCCCCAAAGTAAAACACAAACAGGCCCTGTGAGCTCAAGGGAAAGGTTTGGTTAATCAAGTCCAAACTATGAATGTAAATGATAAGAACTGTGTTTACCCAGATGCTCCACGTATAACTCAACTTCTAAGCTGGGTAAAACTCTACAAAATTTTTCAGTTGGGAGATGTGGCTCTTGTATTTTAAAATAATATATAAGAATAAAAGATGGAAGGGCTTATTGTGATTAAACAGGAAAAGGAAATTCAGATGGACTTTTGTGTTGGATGTGTCAGACCATGGCAGGCTGACATGAACTATCTCATTTAAGTTTCAGAATCACTGTGAGATAGATGTTAGTAGCTTTATTTTTGAGGAGAAGAAACAGTTAAATGAATTATTCAAACTATAATAAGACTTCTATTATTGGTTGAATTATATCCCCACAAAAGATACATTGAAGTCCTAACTCTAGTTACCTGTAAATGTGACTTCATTTGGAAATAGGGTCTTTGCAGATATAATTAAATTTAGAGGAGGCCATACTGGATTCAGGTGGCCTTAAATCTGATGACTGGTGTGCTTATAATGAGAAAAATATGTAAAACCCTCACACACATGCACGAAGGAAAGCCAGTCATGTTAAGATGGAGTGATGCAGTTATAGTCAAGGAATGCCAAGGACTGTGGGAAACCGCTAGTAGCTAGAAAGAGACAAAGGAGTATTCTTCTCTAGAGCCTTCATGGGGAGTATGGTCTTTTGGAGACCTTTGGACTTCTAGACTTCAGAAATGTGAGACTATGTATTTCTGGTTGTTTTAAGCAAGCCCCCCCCCCCCCCCCCCCCAGTTTGCAGTAATTTGTTACAGCAGACCTAGAAAAGTAACACAAAGCCCCATTCACTGAATGCCTACTAGGTTTCAGACATTCTCCTGGCCATCTATTACATGCTACTTGATTTAATCCTAACGCCATCAACTCCAATTTGCCGAGAGGAAGACAAGGTTCAGAAAGGTTATGTAATTCACCAATATCACACTGTTTTCAAGTCATAAGGCCAGGATTCAAAAGGTCAGACATAAAGATTCTACTACACTATAAGTGCCTTTCTAAGTTCACATAACAAGAAAACAAATTTGAAACCAGATATTCAGATTCCAGGTCCAGTGCCCTTATCACTAAACAGAATTAAAAAAAAAATCAAATGTCACATTCATCACTGCAATACTGAAGCTAACAAATGAAGATCTCTGAATGTTTTTGTAAGGTTCTATGTATAAAGTGTTAGACATTTATAAAGGAAGATTGAAATGCAAAATTACAAGTGAGAAAAATGTATCAAGTAAGATCAAAGTATCTTAAGTAAATACACTTACTGCAATTCCCCTGCATTAAATACTGCTATTTATAAGAAGTCCAAGACAAAGATATTTTGCCATATGGAGATTTTATGGTAACTCTATCTGCTGTAATTAGGTGAGATTTTATGACCCTAGAGAAGTGTTTTTGAAACTGTGTTTCAAGTGAGCTCCAACTTCCTCAGAGCTAAGGTCTTCCTATGAACTTGCCAAGACCTACAGGATCCTGCCTCCTTTTCCCGCAACCTCTTACCCATTGCTTCCTATTTGATCACTCTTCCCCAGCCACACTAATTCCTCCATGTTTCTGGAACATGCTTGGCTTTCTATTACCTATAACAGAGCCTTTGAACTTGTAGTTCTCTCTGGCTGAAATTCTCTTCTCCCAGAGTTCTGCCTGGCTCGCCCTCTCACTGCCTTCATGTTTTGACATAAATGTTACCTTTTTAATGTTGTCTTCCCTGACCACCATATCTAAAATGGAAGTCCTTCCCTGATACTATCCTCTCCCTGCTTTATTTTTAACAATTACCATTATCTGTGAAAATGGTAAAGAAAAAACCTCATTCAAAATGGGGTGGGGAAGTCCTAAAGGGGAGCTCTCACACATGTACCATTCATCCAACTTACTTTTCCACCCCAGCAGGAGCAAGGAAGATTTTCTCCTTACCCAGCAACAACCCAGCCAATGAGAAGTCGCCACAACGCCAAACTCTTGCTTTCCTGCAACTGACTTTCTTCCAAAGCCCCTCTCAACTTCCTCCTTTCCTGTAAAAAAGAATAGCTTCTCTCCTTTTATCTCCAAACTTGCCTATGGTTCACCATAGTTTCCTTATCCTGAATTGCATTTTCTCTGATATTCTCAAAGTCATTTTGCTAGTACTGGCTATTTTATTTTTAAGGTTGACATATGTAATATGCTGCATCAAAACGGTGCTCTCAGTTCATGGATCTCCTTTATCTCAGTATAAGTGACAACACAGACTAGTGTTTTTAACTACAAATATTAGAGTCTCCCAAGGAATCTGATTGCTCCACTGGAAATGTGCCTACCACTTATCAAATCACCTATTAGGGTATTGGAATTGGAATCATGTAATAATAAACTTGTTTTATACCCACATAAGAGACAGCAAAAGAGGAAAAGAGGGAAGAGAGGAGGGGATCATCCCTTGAGGTAATCCCTTGAGGTTTTCTTAAGCAGAAAACCCTAAAAATTGTTTGCTTGTTTGTTTGTTTGTTTGTTTGTTTTTAATTAGCTGCACCTAGAGGTGTGTTCTGGTAAAAGATTAAATATTTAAATACCGCATGTAAACAGTAACCCTTATTTTTGTGTAGCCAGTCACACATTCTACAAGCATAGTAATAAACAAGAAACAAGGGACTCAACTACTGCAAATTATGATTTAAACATAAAGGTAGCTTTAGCAATATACTTGAACACATGGAGATAATCATAACAAAAACTCAAATTCATAATGCCTGACATTATATACCAATTGGAAAAAAATGCACAGCCATTTGGAACCAGAAGCTTTACATCATAGCTGAATAATAGAGAAAAAGTTGGATGCTCACCCCTCAAAAGAAAGAAAATATAATAAAATGTGGAAGCTGTAATAATAGTAATTTTTTATTACTAAATAGTAATTTTCAAATACTGCATGCTTTTCTATTTTTCCTTCAAGTAGTGAGAGTCAAATGAAATAATGTAGTGACAATCACACAAAAAATCTCATTCTCATTTAAGATTGCTTATTGGCAGAGTCGACACTGGTTGTGAAATCCCGCTTCATTGTCCTCTTTATGGATACAGAGGAAGACTGTTTTCAAGTTTCCTTGGGTCAATTCTGGCCAATAGGATGGAGGTAGAAGTGATGTATATCCCTTCTCAGCCTGGCTATAAACCTTCTTCCCATGCTCTCTTATCTCCTTCTGTGGCAAATGTAGGGACCACAAGTTTAAGGTAACAACAGTGTCTCAGTATAGAAGGAAACTGTGTCCCTGAATTATCACTTAAGAGAATCACCAAGGAGGGAAGTTCTACCTATACATACTGTGATGGTGAGTGAAAAATAAAATATGAAGCCTAAAAGATAGAGGAGCTTGCTTGTTGCTAGAGCATAGCTTAGCCTATATTGACAAATATACTCCCTTTTATAAGAATCCCAAATTAATTTATAAAGATGAATTTCTTATCCAGATATGAACTTCTGATAATGGTTGATAAATAACTCTGAATTTCTTCCCATTTTCCATTGAAAATGGAAAGCTTCAAATAAGAAATACAATTAAAACAATAAGCAATTTTCCCAAAACTTCGTACAGGTCATGATGCAAAGTAAGCACACAATAAAGACTTATCAAAAAATAAAAATATTACTTCATGAAAAGTTCATAAGAATATTTTTGCTTTTAAAAATAAAGAAAAAAATCCACATAAAATATACAGAAAGTTGGAAAGAGAAAAAAATAGATATTTTGTAAAAACAGACATGTGCATCTCTTAAATCATTTGGAAAAGTAGGAAAACTGCATTGAGATACTGTTTCTCACCAATAGGAAAAATTACATATCCGTTTACCTCTTGAGCTAGTAGTCCTATTTCTAGGAATCCATCTCAAAAAAAAAAAAAAAAATCTGCCCAAGCCAGCACATTGTTTATGTAAGGCTGTGTAATTCAAAGCAGAGTTATTTGTAATATCAGAAACTGAACACACCCCAGTTGGGGACTGTTGGGTAGATATTAATACATCCTTCCAAGGCAGGAAAAAAAGATATGTAGTTTGCCACTGTTTATTTTTAAAAAAGAGATACGTATCAGCTTCTATTAAAAATACAAATAGATAATGGAAAGTTTAAATATCATATCTTTGTATTGACTTTGTGAAATATCCAAGCTATGACGTCTTCATTATTTTTATTGTCATTTAAGAGGGAAGTGGTTAACAGTCTTTAAGTTCATTCTGGATTTTTGAGAACTTAGTCTTTAAGGAAATCCTTAAAGAACCATTTATCAGCTCTTTAAGTTTTGCTTTGTGGATTTTGGGCCAATTTATAAGAATGAACACTGTGTTTCAGTTTATGTAGAGTCTGGTAAATTTTAGATGCATGATTGATCTAATTATCAAGCCTTAAAAAATGCATGATGGGGAAGATAAACTCTCATAACAAATCACTCTCTAATATTTATTTATTAATTAGTTTATATTTTGTATTTTACAATATATATTAAAATAATAACTTATATTTTAAAGTGGATAAAATATTAATTATTTTTTAAAATATTTTTTTTTCAAAAATGTTACTTATAAAGGGTGAAATGGAATAGGTTGAAGGGGAGAAAAGATAGAAGTCAGGTTTCTAAAAAATACAGCTTTTTTTTGATTTGGAGGATCATGGGATATTTTTCACAATTATAAAATTAAATAAATAAGAGACTAATACTTAAGAATAAAAAATTTAAATGAACCTAAATATGTAGTCAGTGGTATAAACACACAGTAAGATAATGTCCCGAGGGACTTTAAAATACTGTAATTGGACTGTATGCTTTTAACTGGATATGTCCAAAGGATAACAGAACTTTAAAAAGTATTTTGGGGCGCATGGGTGGCTCAGTTGGTTAAGCATCTAGCTCTTGGATTTGGCGCAGGTGATGATTTTACAGATCGTGAGTTTGAGCCCTGCATTGGGCTCTGCGCTGACAACGTAGAGCCTGCTTAGGATTCTCTCTCCTTCTCTCTCTCTCTCTGCCCCTTCCTGGCTCTCTCTTTCTCTCTCAAAATAAATAAATGAATAAAAATATATATATATATAAACTCTAAGTTTCATTTCTTACTAAAATAAATAATCCTTCTTGAGAAAGTGGCTAGATTCCCTGGCTTTAAAATCAGTTTCCACCTCCTAATTTGTTATGTCAGTTCAGGCATGTTATTTGCCTTCTTATGCTAAGAAAACTGGGGCTAAAATGGTACCTATATCATAGGGTACCTCCCAGGATTAAATTAATTATCATTTAACATGTTTGTGGAAATAGTGTCTGACACTTGGTAGGTACTCAATAAATGTGCATCTTTCTTTTATCCTTTTAAATTCTTTTAAAATATCATTTGCCAAGAATGTACAGGTTCCTTTGAGTTACATATATTTACTCTTCAGCCAGAGAAAGGTTGGATGGAGCACCCCACACTTTAAAGATGTTAAGACCAGCTTTTTGAGTAGGTTTATGTAGAGATTAGCATTGAACACTTATTTTATGCTTAACCTTCATTGTTTCGTCTGATAAAATAATCATGGAAGATAGTTATTTTTGTCTCTTTTTTACAAATAAGGAAGCCAAAGTTCAGAAAAAGGCTGAAAACGTGTTCTTATACCAGACTAGAATCGACAGAGCCAGGATCCAAGTTAACCCTATCTTAACACTGAACTCTTTCCACCTCATCACTGCCTTTCCAAGGAAAGCCTTCCATGTCTTATTGAGTGATGTCTGAAGTTCCACTATTACATATTTATTCCCATGGCTTGTATCTTCTCCTCTGTTAAATGCAGATGTCTTTGGGATATCTAGTCATTGCTCTCTTGAACACAAAGAAAAAGATGTTTATTTGGAAAAAGTACACTTTCATTTTATGTCATAATTTGTGTTCTCTGGATCCTTCTCAGAATCAACAAGCCATATTTTTTCTAATAAAACTTTGAACAAGAAAAAGCATTGTATAATGTCTGGTGGCAGAAACTGCAAAGAATTCCTCAAGTGAAAACTGTATCTTGTTCAACAGCTATGGAAGATGAGTCCTTTCTCTAGAAAGCAAGCAAAAATCCACTGGGTCATATTCTTTAATTTTATAGCATTTTAATCTTGTGTCTTCCTCTGTCCATTCTAAACAGAATTTTAGATGTAAGATTGTCTAAGACACGTATTTCAGATCCTGATGTGTTTCTGATATGTTTGTAAATGGGAATAGTAAAAAAAAAATGGGAAGATGATGTTAGCTGTAAAATTAAATCCAATTTTAGAATAATTCATTAAAAAGTTGGCAAGATAATTCAGAGCATTTTAGGATGCAGACATATTTTACCATCTTCTGTTCCTGATTTTAAATTCAAGAAACTTAGATGTAATGAGTTGATTCATATTTCCTTAATTATATAACCATACTTTTCTCATACAAAAACCGTGCCTCTGATAAAATGTACAATGGGATGGAAGTAGAGGCAGGAAAAATGAATTAAATGCAAGAAAAAAGGAAATGCCATCATAGGTGGTTACCACATGGTACATATTCTAGAAATTGTTTTTGCATGCTTGGAAATAGCTATCTCTTATACAAATCATTTATTATTCTAAAAACATTTGGCATACTTGAAAAGAAATAAGTGAGGTTTGTATGAGTCACACATATTTGCAAAGGAAAACTAACAGGGTTGTTTATGAAAACAGATCAGTTAAATTTAAAACATCCTGAAAACTTCAGCACAGAATCATAGTTATCTTTTCCTATTGTTAGTATATTATACATATTCTAATTGATATTATTTTAGTTTTTTAGAGAAAAGTGAATAAATAAAACCTAGTGGCTATAGGGATATCTAAAATTAACTTCTATATATATGCAAATTTAAAAACTTTGTCCGTTAAGATTTTTATTTCCAAAGTTTTCATGTTGATAATGGGCAGATATCGACAGATACAAAAGGCTTACGACAAAAGTATTGGGTTTGGAACAACTTGCTGTAAGAGACAGAAAGAGATAATCATTCAAAACTGTTAATGATTCTGTAACTTATTTTATTAAAAGCACAATCCAGGAGGGCCTAGGTGGCTCAGTTTGTTGAGCATCCGATTTTGGCTCAGGTCATGATCTCAAGGTTTGTGAGTTCAAGCCTCACAGTGGGCTCTCTGCTGTCAGTGCAAAACCTACTTCAGATCCTGTCTCCCACTCTCTCTGCCCCTACCCCCCCTCTCAAAAATAAATAACCATTAAAGAAGAATTTTAAAAAAAAAGCCCAATTTGATTAATAGGAACAGGGGAGGAAGAAGGAAAATATAGACCATTCAAATCCCTTTATTTCATTTTAGGAAATTTACTCACACTACTACCACCTTCTCCCTGTTCCTCCCACATACAAAGGAGTTGCTTCATATTATGTTGAAAAATGCATTTCAAATGAAAATCTTTGAAATAGACAAGATCATGTCTGTTTTCTGGTGGTTTGAAAATTCTAGGACTTCCACATTTCCTTCTAGATTGCTTTTATAATCTCTGGGTCAGTTTTTAATATGGGAATTTAGGGCACTCTTGATTTTACTGAGCAGTTAAATTATTTTCTGTGGAAATCAATTAGGAAATAAATTTATTCCAGTTGGATATTTTTCTTTCTCTAACCATAATCTTCAATAATTAGATTATACGCAGCACAGAAATAGAGTTTGTGAAAGTCTAACAAGATACATAATTTTCTTTTGATTTTTCTTTACTGTGGATGAAAATACCCATTCATGAGACAAGTATGGTTTGATTTACAAGAGGACAATGAAATGTACATGACATCAGCCTTTCAGAATCTTGAATTCTCAGCTTATTTGAATCCTTTCTCCAGTCACAAGGTTTTCCCTGAGAAACTAGGTTTTCTTGTATTTACAACTATTGGCCCATCATTGTGCTTATATTTCTCCTGCTCCCTTTGAGTGCTGGCTCCTCTATCCCAATTTGTAGGAACCCAGTGATTCTTGTTACCCTCTGGGGCCCCAGAATTGCCTGTAAAGTGTCTTAGCAGAGCCTGCTCCCTTATGGGAACATGAGTCTAACAAAATCTAGTCCACGTTTTCTATTACATGCAGTTACATCTTGGAGCTATGAACTCAATTTATGCAGCAGGGTCATTAAATTTTCCATATACTTTCCATCATTTTCTTAATTTTTTTTCCTTTCTTCTCCCCTAGGATAAATAACTCCATTATTGTCTGGGTCAGTTTAGGTCCTGCAAGAATTATTAGACTTGATGAAACTTGGCTGCAATGTTTATATTCCTGTTAAACTGGAATTAAGACTTTTAAACTATTAAGAGAGTTCGGGCGGGGCCAAAGTGACCCTTTAAACTATGACAAGAACAGGTCGTTTCAAAGATAGAAGAGCAGAGTGGGAGAGAGCCAAAGCATAAGAGACTGTTAAAAATTGAGAACAAACTGAGGGTTGATGGGGGGTGGGAGGGAGGGGAGGGTGGGTGATGGGTATTGAGGAGGGCACCTTTTGGGATGAGCACTGGGTGTTGTATGGAAACCAATTTGTCAATAAATTTCATATATATAAAAAAAAATAAAAAAATAAAAAATAAAAATGCAACTACCTCACCCAAGAGGTCAAGAATCAAGTGTGAATGGAAATACTATCCAAAAAAAGCAGGCAATAGTAACAAGTTAAACTGAAAAAAATCAATAAAACTCATAACCATAAACAGAAAAAAAAAAAAAAAAACAAAGATAGAAGAGCAGTGGCCAAAGCTGAGTAGGAGAACAGCCTCACTTGGAGCTCGCTCAAAGGGTCTTAGGGAATCTTGTGTACTGTAAGAGCAGAGGCTTTCTCTACATTCAGGATCAGCTCCTACCTGTGGTCTTCCAAGAGATTTTCTGTCTCCATTCTCTCAAATGTGTCCATCTCCTGTCTCATTTTGTCTGCACCTTACCCTCTAGACTAGTAAAGTCTACTTCTCATTCTCCGCTTCTCCAACTTGTCACCCTGTTTCAGCATTGTACCCCCTTCTTCATCTTATATCTTCTTCTTCTTCATCTACCTCCTACATGCTACCTGCCTCCTCCTTTCCACAATCTGTCTTAGACCAGGTTTCAGAAAGCTTACTTTGAGATGGGGATTTGCATACAGAAGCTTTCCCAGGGAGGCCTGTCTGAACAATGTGTACAAAGGAAGGCAGGCAGCAGGATGAAGCAAAGGGAGAAGCTGGACTTTGATGCAGTTGCAAGAGAGTTTCCAGCAAATCTTACATGGAGCTGGCATAATCTTCAGTGTTGTCATATTTGAGGTAGGAGAGTGGGATCTTGTCTTTCAGCCTATCCCTGCATCACCTTGTTATTGGGTGGGGCTGCGGGGAAGGATGGTCATAATCCATAGCCTTGAAACAAGCAGCCTGCTTTTGCCAAGGGCATTCAGAGGAGGACCTCAGTTTCCCATACATTATTATTTGGATGAGAATCACTAGGTCCAGCCCACACTTGAGGTTGCATTCTACCTCCTGGAGGGGTAAGTATCTGCTTTATTATTTGAAATTCTTCCAGGTGGAAGATTTGTCCTTTATCCCTTATTTATGTATTTATTCAGCCATTTACCAACATGGACTCATGGGTGTTTATTTTGTACTTTGGGAAGCTCAACAATGGAAGCTCTTTCCAGTTCTTTTCTGCATCATTTGTTCGGGCCCCCATCATTTTGTGTTTTGAGCACTTCCTTGCTTTCAATCACTACTAGATGATCCAAGCTTATTGTATGTATTCCCTGCCAAGCTTTAGAATCAGCCATTTCACTGAGGAGCCCTATTTGAAACCAAGGCCTGAGTGCAAGTGTGCTTATTGTTACTCTAATATCAGCACTCAAGATACCACTCAATGGGCAGAACAAGGAAATATATGCATGTAAGTTAACACATGTGTACACATATCTAAAATTATTTTGGTAACTTTCGCGTATAAATGAAACTAAACAGCATTTTTTAAAGTTTATTTATTTATTGATTGATTGATTCGGAGAAAGGGGGGGAGGGGCAGAGACCGAGGGAAAGAAAGAATCCTAAGCAGGCTCTGCATTGTCAGCGTGGAGCCCAAGTTGGGGCTTGATCTCACAAACCATGAGATCATGACCTTAGCTGAAACCAAGAGTCCAACGCTTAACCAACTGAGCCACCCCCAGGTGCCCCAAAACAGCATTCTTATTAATGTATCGATGCCAATTCAGTTCTTCAGGATTCAGTCTAACCTCCCCTACCCCTACCTTGCTTATGTGTTACTTCCCCCTGCAATAGTGAAAGCCCTGGCACCCGCCACCCACCACCCATGTATTTGTTCTACCCAGTATACAGGTAAAGGAGGTTCCTAGTTGTTAACACAAAGCCCAGTGAGAAACGAATTTGCCAATTATATTGTAGTGCTTATACACATTTCTTCTTATTGTTATCCTCCTACTTTCCGGTCAAAATGCTTATATCGGAGGTTACGTGGCAGCTCCTTATTCCCTACCCCTTTCAGGGAGGTAATGTCATACACTGATGATACAGTTAGATTTATTTGTCACACTTTGCAATTCATCCTGAAGTCCTCAACGCTCTGATTGATTTTTTTTTTTAATTTTTTTTTTTCAACGTTTATTTATTTTTGGGACAGAGAGAGACAGAGCATGAACGGGGGAGGGGCAGAGAGAGAGGGAGACACAGAATCGGAAACAGGCTCCAGGCTCTGAGCCATCAGCCCAGAGCCTGACGCGGGGCTCGAACTCACGGACCGCGAGATCGTGACCTGGCTGAAGTCGGATGCTTAACCGACTGCGCCACCCAGGCGCCCCTGATTGATTTTTTTAACTGCACACATTAAAATTCATTCTCTGTGATGTACAGTTCTAGGACACTTGACAAATGCACACGGGCAGGTCCCAGCACTTCAGTGCCATGCGGACCAATTTCATCTTAAGCTTTCCGGGATCCAGCTGGGGGCACCAAGTCATACTAGCTAGTAGATGATCACATGTAGGCTCCTGTATTTGTCTGGGTCCTCTGAGAAGTAGACATTGAGGCATGATTAAATGTGCAAAGATTGTTTTTAGGGGAAAAACTTATATAAAAGGAAATAGGGAGGAAGCTCGACAAGGCTGGGAGAGATAAGAGACCAAAATGCAAAGTGACCCCAAGTGAAGGAGAAGGTAGATAAGGTTGGGTGGAGACACTTCAGTGCAGTGTAAGAGAGGCTTACAAAAACAGCAGGACTCCTAGAGCCCAGGTGATCTGCAGAGGAGTCCACAGTTCCGTGTCTCCCAGGAGCAGGTCTGCTTTACTACCGAAGTGCTCTCAATCACTGGCAGTGGGCAAGGTGTGGGATCTGACCACTTCTCTCCGCATTTCTGTATTTCCCTTCTCCCCTCCTGGAGCTTAGCTTTCTCTGTTCAGGGGGGACACACGTAACTGACATGAGAGAATCTCACAAACAATAAAATACCCCAGAGAAAATCCCATCAGTATATTTCTGTATGTATGTGTGTTAAATAGATACATACATATGCTAACTTTACGTATTCACTTAAGTTGAAAATAATAACATAAATTTAAAATAACAGGCAGCAAGGGGGATTTTGTTATTAATGATATAAACTGATATTCAGTTTGATAGGAATATTTTGGATTTCTTTACCATTTTACATCAACTTCTTCATTGAAGAAAAAATGTGCCAGTTTTCAGTGCATTTTTGTCTACTGGTTTGAAAATATTATGTATTTAGCTATGTCTGTATAAATTAACCTGTGTGAATCGATTAATATTTCCTAAATAAATAAATGGGTACCTGGCTTAAGAGATTTCAATCTGGTGTCATATGTGTACATATAAAAGGTGGAAATAAAGTTTTTTTTTTCTAGAAAAGCTCTCAGTAGGAGTAAACACAGTACAGTGCCCACAAGTCCATTGATTACATTTGGCATAATTGTTACCACCTCACAACACCCAGACAGCATCTGAGACATGAGGAAAATAGTTCCTGATTATTTTTCAGGAAACAAGAAAATAACTGAAATCCAGCTGCCTCAATGCAAAAGAATTTAAAAGCAAAAGTTTGGAAACATGTGGGAAAAATAAAATAATTAAATAATAACTATTACAGCTGTCTCATTGATTTTTTTTTCTTCTCAGAGAAAGATATGGGGTTATTGGGATATAAAATGTTATGATAGAAATTGTGCTGCAAATAAAAATGTCGGGAGAAGAGTGGCAGGAAAACAAGGGTGGGGGGAAGAAAAGAAAGCAGAGAACAGTTTTGGTGGGTTTTTTTCTGAACATTATTTTTAATGTAAATTGCCTTCCCTGAGGAGTTGAGAATTTTCTAGAAATTGGTGAAGAACACCTAGCTGGGATATTTCATATCTGTTCAGAAAATAAAGATGAAGAATATAACGATATAAATATATAGTTCTAACTTAAGTTTTCTGATTCTGCTATCAAAGAGCTGAGGGTTTTATACATTTTACACGAAGCCTTTTAAAACAAATTACTCCATTAGTAGCTTCCTTTTTATTGATCCACTTCCACCTGGACACAATGGCATTTTTTGTCCTCAAACTCACATTCCTTCACTCCCATATTTCTGGAATGAATGAGGCACATCAGTTCAAGCCTCATCAGCTGTAAATCTTTCACCTTTAAAAATAAAAACGGGCATAACTCTTGGTTCCTCATCATAAATCCCAAACTTCATTATTTCTGGCAGTCGCAAACATCAGTTTTAATTGCTATGCCAGGAGCAATAGCTTCCAGGAATATGGATAAACCTAGCTAAATCTTACTACTGTCAGTTTTTTTAGGGTTTTTTTTTTTTTAAATCTCAAAAAGAATGGACAGGACTAAAGGTCTATATGTTAATGAAACTTCTGTAATTCATCATTTTATCTGCAACAAAAATCACATATAGATGGAATATATAATAGACATCTGTTGTACAGAAACACATTATAAATATAAGCAAAGTTTATTATATTATGCTATAAATATAAAAGAAGTGAAGCTAGTCTTTATGAATAGAATCTCTAATATTTTTTTAAACATTTATTAATTTTTGAGACACAGAGAGAGACAGAGCATGAGCAGGGAAGGGGCAGAGAGAGGGAGACACAGAATCTGAAACAGGCTCCAGGTTCTGAGCTGTCAGCACAGACCCGACGCGGGGCTTGAACTCACAAACTGTGAGATCCTGACCTGAGCTGGAGTCAGACACTCAAGCAACTGAGCCACCCAGGCACCCTATGAATAGAATCTGTAAATGTTTGGAGTTCATGTGAATTTTGAGGGAAAGTACATATAAGTTTTAAGTGTAACAATGATATATAAATAAGCTTACTGAGAATATATATGAATCAAGTTCCTTTTAAATTTTAAACTTCAAGTTATTTTCTGTTGCTGTCCATCTACTACAGTTCTTTTGTAACTTAAATATTTTTGTAGCTAGAAATATCAGTACTAATTCATTATGGTTGAAGTAATTCTGTAAACATTAAAAAATAGTGTCTAGCTAATCCAAAGAGGGTTTTTTTTCAGGAATAATATGACATATTTTAAATGATGGTTAGATTTGCATCTTCCAGTGAGACTCTCTTTTCAATGAAAAGTTTAATTTTTAGGGTTGTAGGATTGTTTCACTGCCACATGTCAGACTTTTGTGTGTAAATACAAATTATTCTAGGATTTCTATTGTTTTGGTCGAGAGCTGACCACATGGAAGGGTAGAAATGTAATCTGAATAAATTCGTGAATAGTAAGTGTGAAAAGACTATGGTCTCTGTCACCACATGGACGAGCGAGGTTGGTTTGGCCTATAAAATGCACCAGGCAACCAATCTTTTCTCCTTGAGCTGTCCACATGTGTCCTTCCGAGATCTGAGAAAAGGGTATAATCCTGGGGAGACAGACTTTGTCCAACGGAGTAAAACTAATTGGTCTACTTTACTATAGCCTGTGCAAGAATCGGCCCTCTGACCGCAATTTGTTATAAGTGTAATTTGATTATATTAATGGATCCTAACATACTTTAGAAAGTATGGGGTTGATTAACTCTAAATTGAAGCTTTATCCTGAATTTAAAAATTGAAATGGTATTTGGTTCAGATGTTTTTGTTTTCAAATAATTATCCTATTTAAAATAATTTTTTCCAGCACTTACTAGTCATCATTTATTCTACTTTATGACAAGAAAGCTCATAGATAGATGTAAATCAAACAGATAAACAGATGGCATGATTATTTCATCTGAAATTAGTTATTTGGAACTTGTGGTAGAGGCCTCTAGTTGCCAGCCACATTATACTCTAGTCCTATCCTTGGTAACAGAATACTGCTTTTTAGCAGATCACCCTTCTTTCTGGAATGAAAAAGTACATTTCTCAGAATCCCATGCAGGTGGATGTCCCTTATAACTAGGTTGTGGACAATGAGATGTAAAAAAATAATCAGAAAGAGCTCACTAAAATGACAACTAGCATAGCTGATACACATAGTCCAATGGCATTGGAAGATGATGGTGTAACAAATTCCCTTGAAAAAAGATGAAAAGAGAGAAAATGGACAGAAAAACTAAAGACTTCGAGGATCAGTCCAGTAGTTTCCATACCTATTTAGGAGACATTCCAATTAGGAGACAAAATGGCAGGGAAGGAATTATCAAGAAATTATACAAAGACATCTCCCAGAAACAAAGAACATGATTCTCAAGTATTAAAGGAGTCACTACATCTCCAGCCCAACAAATAATACACAAAGGGATAGTAACACTGCAGCTCAGACCAGTGCTTCTCAAATGTGAATGTGCTTACAAATCACCTGGAGATCTTGTTAAAATGCAGGTTCTGATTTTGTACGTCTGCGGTGGAACCAGACGTCTTCTTCTCTAACAAGTTTTCAGATGCTGCTGATACTGCTGATTCCCTCTCAACACTTTGAGTTACAAAATGCTAGCAAATGATAGTAATGCCTTCAAAATTCTAAGAGAAAGTGTTTTGAAACCCAAAACCCTATGTTCTTCCAATTTAAAAATCAATTGTGAAGGTAAAGACATGTCCAAACACAGGGACCTCAATTGTTCTTTCCTATGCCTGAAGCTAGCAAAATGAGGGATGAACCAAGAAGACATAATGTTAGGAAGAAGAAATCTAAAAATGACGGCTTTGATCACAAGACTTAGGGAACAATCTGAAAAGTAAAAACTAAAACACTGTGTAAGAAAATAATTAAGCAAGAGTCCACGAAAATTAATGTGAATTGTACAAAAGATGACTCATAATAATGATATATACCACTTGGCTCAGCAGTGATCTATTTTATTTTTATACTATTAGCAAATACTACTCTGACAAAAATAAAAATAAGCAAAAATTATATGTATGTATAAAAACATGCATATGTCATCCATATTTTCACATATATATATAAATATATATATTTTACATATATAATTGTTTTCTGTAATCAGAAACAATTACAGAAGAAAAAGCTGTAGGAGTGAAAAGTCATTGTTTCTGGAGGGCAAATAGAGATTAGGATAAATTAGAAATTTATCGTTGCAAAACTTTTTAGTTTTTATACAATAAGCAAATATTACATTAGTAAAAATATGAATAAAATATAAAATAAAAATCTATATGGGTCTTATTTTAACATGATCAAATGTTGAATACTACTGTGAGCCAAAAAACCTGTATACTTGAATTATTACTGTACACATGTTAATGTGGGACATTACATCTGACCTGGAATGTACACAATTATGTTAATTTATTAATTTACCATAAGATGAAATACTTCAAGGTACATATTTTTAACGTAGCTAATAGTAGTAACTTTAAATGTTAGACTATGCAACTCAGATATATTTGCATTTTAATTGTAGTTAATGCTTCAACTGGGGGGCTGATGTTTAATTTACTATTTTAGAAGTTTCTGCATTTCATTTTCTATTTGACAGGAGAATCTACAAAGAAAAAGCTGAAACACACATGCTAAATGAATCAGTTTATTCTTACAGGCATGGAAAGTACCAACTGTAATTGATATTACAAATAGAGAAACTTAAATTTTGGTACAATTTTTCCTGATTTTGCAAAATACAGTTTTAAAATATTTTTAACAGTTTTATTTATTTATTTTTTTTTTGTGAGAGAAAGAGAGAGAGAGAAACAACATGAGAGGGGGACACCGAATCCAAAGCAGGCTCCAGGCTCTGAGCTATCAGCACAGAGTCCGATGTGGTGCTTGAACTCTTGAACTGGGGGATCATGACCTGAGAGAAGTCAGTTTCTTAATCGACTGAGCCACCCAGGTGTCTGGCGAAATACAGTTTTAAACACTATTAAACAATTTGAGAAATTATGAAATTATACATTTTATTTATTCAATAATAATGAGACCTTCTTAGAGTTTGTAATAAAATTAAAAATTTTTTTAACGTTTTATTTTATTTTTTTGAGAGACAGAGCTTGAGCAAGGGAGAGGCAGAGACAGGAGGAGACACAGAATCCAAAGAGGCTCTAAGCTGTCAGAGCAGAGCCAATGGGGGCTTGAACTCATAAACTGTGAGATCATGACTTGAGCCGAAGTAGGGCGCTCAACCGACTGAGCCAACCAGGTGCCCCTGTAATAAATTTTTAAATGGAGATAGGGGCACGTGGGTGGCTCAATCGGTTGAGCATCTGACTATTGGTTTCAGCTTTGGTCATGATCCCAAAGTCGTGGGATCAAGCCCTGCTTTGGGCTCTGTGCTGAGTGCAAAGCCTGCTTAGGATTCTCTCTCTCTCTCTCTGCCCCTCTCCCCTGATCACTCTCTCCCTCTGAAAATACATACATACATAAACGAATAAATGGAAACAATAGTGTTTTCTATTTATTTATAGATTATAAAAACTCTGGTGATACTAACATAATGTTATACTATAATATATTTAATTACTTATATTAATCATTTATCTGACGTGGGTTTTTGACCAGGTATTTTTTAAATTTAGAATTTTTCAGATTTTAGAAAGATAATTAGTGGAAGATATCATATTTGACCTAATATCTCCAGTGAGGTCTGGGCAACATTATTATGTCTGCCTATACTTATAAATATTCATATTGCATGGGGAAAATTCAAAGTATATAGACCTTCAGGTTAGTTCTTGTTAGTTTTGTCATTGAATGTAGGTCAAGTCGGGTTTTGACAGCATATTGGTTAGGAACAAATTTTTTTAGAACCCTTTGGATTTTGGAATTGTGGATAAGGAACTCTGGACCTAGAGTGTCAAGAATTGAAAACAATACCTGTCATCAGAAAGTTGCAGAAAATATTTCTTAAAGTTCTTTGTTCTTCCATATCTAGTTCCCCAGGCACTGTATTTGCTTTAGAACCTAGTCTTTGAACCAAAATGTCCTTGCCAAAATTATCTCTGAAACTATTGACATATATATAAGTATGTAAACTATCTCTTTTTGAAAAGGGAACTCCCAAAGTATGTATGTGTCAGAAAAGAGATTTAGTAAGACCTTTTACTTGAGTACTTGAGACACTTCCACTATATCTTTTGATTTTTAAAATGTAAATTAAATAATTTTACTACAAAAAATCATATATATTTAAATTTTTGAGATAATCAAGAGACATTTATTTAAATATTGAAGGGAAATGTATATATACATTCCCTATTGATCTTCAATTAAGAGAAATAGAAAGATTATTGTAATAGTAATAACAAGTCAGTAAAAATAATAGCTTATATTTAAAGGACGCTCACTCTGATCCAGATATTGTAATAGAAATTTTGTGTATTTTGTTTCATTAGTCCTTACACCCACTTTATAAGATATGTATTATTCTCATTTAATAGATTAAATACAGAGGCTGTAAAAATAATACATACATACATACATACATACACACATAGGCATTAAATAATTTGCCCCCAGTTTTACAACTAACAAATTAACCAGAGTATGGAATCTAAATCTCTTTATTGAACATGATATATTTAAGATAAAAAAAAAAATCCATGCTGGGAATTGAATTACTTGAATTAGTTGCTATATAAGTAAATTAACCAAATAATATAATTTCTAATTCCACAGCCAAATTTATCATACTAGATAAACACTAAAAATAGGGGGGCACAGTTTGGCTGGAGATGTCACAAAAGCCTAACTAAATTTTCCCTCACTCTACAGAGTAATGTCACATATCAATTACTCACTAATTATATGTTGAATTAAACCATTGGGCTGTCTAAAAAAATGTATAGGACATGACATAGCCCTTGTCTTCAAGTAAAGAACTTGCCACTCCACCATCTGACAAAAGTTTTGCTGTCATTTGGAACCAGATAGGGTGGGAGCCCAGATCTCAGATTTCTATTACTGAGAAATATACCATGAGATTCATCAAGAGACTTGGTTTCAACAACTTCGCCAAGTAAACAGCTTTTTCTTTTTAATAACAGGTACATGGAACACCGTGCTTTTATACACTTAAATTATCAATATTTTCATGTGGACAAAGTATAATTCACAACCTACTGGAACTCTGCTCAAGAAAATTAGAAAACTTTTTAAAATTTATTTATTTTTGAGAGAGACAAGGGGGAGAGGGGCAGAGGAGACAGAGAGAGAGAGAGAGAGAGAGAGAGAGAGAGAGAGACAGAATCCCAAGCAAGCTCTATGCTGTCAGCACAGAGCCCCATGTGGGGTTTGATCTTACGAACCATGAGATCATGACCTGAGCGAGGTCAGGAGTCAGACAATTGACCAACTAAGCCACCCAGGCACCACAGGAAACATTTTAAAAAGAAATAACTGAGAATGAAATTATGCCCCAGTATTAGTAAAAGTTGTATTGGTACTGAGCACAGGAGTATTTTCACAGTCTTCTTTACTTCTCTATATTTTATATTTTTCTATAATGATCGTGTAAGAATGTTAAAATAGAAAACTGTGTTTAAATGTGACAATTCCAAAATAAGCAAAAACAATCCATTAGTACAGATATTCAAGAAAAGCTAAAATCTTAAAATCGAGTCAAGGATTTTAGGAAGTAAAAGAGTAGGATAGAAGTAATATATAATTCCCTAAAATATTTCAATTATTGTTTCAAGTATTTATTTCAATAGCTAAAACATATGATTTATAACATTCTTAACTGTGAGGTAGTAAAGGCTAAAAACATTAAAACAGTACAAATGAAAAAATATTTTTCCGGATGCCATGGACTGGAAACACATTACATTTAGAATATGCTTTTCCCTTTCAACAGAATTGGCTGTCATTTCACTGTCTGGAAGTAAAAAACCAAAGATGACTATTTTCCTATAACGTTTGGAAATATACTCCACATATTTAATCAGAGGAATGGGACAAAGGTATATTCTTTCTTTATATAATCATAGAATAATTTATCGATCCAAGATATATTTCTTGAATCCATTTGGTAAAACTTCTGGTGCTTGGCTGTAAATTATTTCTTGTGTCAACCATTTAATCATATGTAAATTTGTTATAATCCAAGAACTTAAAATAATTCCATTTAATAACAGAATAGACTTCTAAAGCACAAACCATGCTGTAAGTTCTATTTGGTAGACGTTTCAAGTCTGGGAAACAGACTGAATTGCCCATTTAAAAACAAATTTATTTTGTTGAATTTTAAAGACCATATAAAATAAATTCTTAAAATGAGAACATTATCCTTTGCTTCTTTCTCTGACTGGTGATAAACATTAGAGGAGATGACAACCATGCATCACAGTATTTTTATGAACTATGTGAATGGCTACAAATGGCGAGTTTTATAAAGGTTCACAGTTACAGAACCACAATGAATAGAGATGCATCAGCCTGGCTGAGGAAACCAAAGGAGAGAGTGTCCCAGTCCTCAGCAATTGGGTTCTCTTAAAAACGTGTGAAAGCAAACCTCAAGAGTCCACTTTAACCATCTTCAACACCCAGAGCCCCTACAGTCACCTGGCCAGTTAAGAACTCTCCCATCCCCTCACCTCCTTTGGGATTTTTATGCCTATTTGTTTATGCCTATTTGTGTTTGTCTTTGCCTGCATATATATATATATATATATATATATATACACACACACACACACATATGTATATGTATGTGTATATATGTATATATGTATATATGTACATATATATGTACATATATATGTGTATATATACATATATATACACAGACACATATATATACATGTATATGTGTGTGTGTATATATATTTTTTTTATTTAAGCTTGTGTTCTTTACATCTATTTATGCATATGTGGGATGTTAACCAATCCCTTCTCATGTCTCTTACAAATAGTTTTTCCAATGTGTTTGCCTTTTATTATTATTTTTTTGCATTT